>NW_009601210.1:0-30006 GCF_000690535.1 Cariama cristata | reverse complement strand
CTGAGGACAGTTTCCCAGGGGGTCCTATTAACTAATGATGAACTTCTACAATGAAATGACAGGCCTGGTAGATGAGGGAGGAGCAGTGGATAGTGTCTACCTGGTCTTCAGTAAGGCTTTTGATGTGGTCTCCCATAAGAGTCTAGTAGCCCGTCAAGCTGTTGGTATAGGGGCTGGATGAGTGGACAGTGAGGTGGATTGCAAACTGGGTGAATGGCTGGGCCCTGTGGGTGGTGATCAATGGCACAGTCTAGTTGGAGGCCAGTAACTAGCAGTGTACCTCGAAGAGGACATTCTCAGTCCAGTCCTGTTTAACATCTTCGTTAGTCATCTGCACAGTGGGACTGAGTGTTCTCTCAGCAAGTTTTCTGATGACACAAAATTGGGAAGAGCAGCTAATAGGTCATTCAGATGTTGCCATCCAGAGGGACCTCGACAGGCTGGAGAAATGGGCTGATGGGAACCTTGGGAAGTTCAGCAAGGAGAAGTGCAAAGTCCTGCACCTGGCAAGGAACAACCCCACACACCAGATATATGCTGGGGGCCACCCAGCTGTAAAGCAGCTTGGCAGAAAAGGTCTTGAGGGTCCCAGTAGACATCAAATTGAACATGAGCCAGCGATGTGCCCTTGCAGCAAAGGCAGCTACTGGTATCCTGGGCTGCATTAGGCAAGGCATTGCCAAGCAGGCCAAGGTGCTTCTTCCCCTCTACTCAGCACTGGTAAGGTCACATCTGGAGTGCTGCGTTCAGCTCTGGGCTCCCCAGTAGAAGACTGATACGGAGCTACTGGAGAGAGTCTAGTGATTAGTCATCTGCACAGTGGGGCTGAGTGTTCTCTCAGCAAGTTTTCTGATGACACAAAATTGGGAAGAGTGGCTAATAGGTCATTCAGATGTTGCCATCCAGAGGGACCTCGACAGGCTGGAGAAATGGGCTGATGGGAACCTTGGGAAGTTCAGCAAGGAGAAGTGCAAAGTCCTGCACCTGGCAAGGAACAACCCCACACACCAGATATATGCTGGGGGCCACCCAGCTGTAAAGCAGCTTGGCAGAAAAGGTCTTGAGGGTCCCAGTAGACATCAAATTGAACATGAGCCAGCGATGTGCCCTTGCAGCAAAGGCAGCTACTGGTATCCTGGGCTGCATTAGGCAAGGCATTGCCAAGCAGGCCAAGGTGCTTCTTCCCCTCTACTCAGCACTGGTAAGGTCACATCTGGAGTGCTGCGTTCAGCTCTGGGCTCCCCAGTAGAAGACTGATACGGAGCTACTGGAGAGACTCTAGTGAAGAGCCAGGAAGATAACTGAGGGACTGGAGCATCTCTCCTGTGAGAAAAGACTGAGAGAGTTGGGACTGTTTATCCTGGAGAACAGAAGGCTCAAGAGGGAGTCTCATCCATGTATATAAATACCTGAAGGGAGAGTGCAAAGAGGATGGAGTCATGTTCTTTTCAGTAGTGCCCAGTTACAGGACAAAAGGCAATGGTCACAGACTGACACATGGGAGGTTCTGTCTGAACATCCAGAAACACTTTTACACTGTGAGGGTGACCAACCACTGTCACAGCTTGCCCAGGGAGGTTGTGGAGTCTCCATCCTTGGAGATATTCAAAAGCCATCTGGACATGATCCTGGGCAACTGGCTGTAGGTGAGGGGGTGGGGGTTTGGAGCAGATGACCTCCAGAGGTCTCTTCCAACCTCCACCCTTCTATGATTCTGTGATATATAGTACCACTAGCTGCTTCTGGTTGAGGAGTCCAAGACAGACCTGAAGTCCTTGTGTATTCTAATCTGTATTTACAAGGCTATTTTGAAAGAAAGCACCTTAACAAGATGCTTAGATTGCACCTGGCCCTTCTGTGTAATGTTTACATGACCTTAAAAAGGAAGTAGTATTTTCTTTTTAATGGATACACATTTATCATAAGAAACATAAAAGGAGAACAAAAAGGAGAAATGGGGTGTTCTGCATAGCCTTATGGTGGCATCTCATTGTCTCTGATCTTTTATACAGATGGATCAGTTCAGAGAGTGAGAGCATATTGTACAAGGAATTAAAATTGCTTGAATTTTGTACTGTTGGAAACAAAGTGAGCCTCCTATTTCATAGAAATTGCTCTAACAGGAAACCAACAGGGATTGCCATCTTCCTATTGTAATATTCTGTCTCAGGTGGGAAGGGGTGCACCAGTGACCTCATATGCAACTTAGGAAAAGGCTGCAGTTGTTACTCAGTTAAAAACAATTTGGAGAAAGAACATTTGCCTTGCAGCTACTGCCTTTATGTTCATTTCACATATTGTGAGTCCTGTGATGCAGGAAGCCTTCTGATCCATCCTGGGCTGAAAGAACACAGGATGTGGGATCACTGTTGTTCTTGCTCTGGATTTGTAATGTTCATTGTGCTGGGGCTTTAGGTTTTGTTTAGCTGTTTTCAGGACAAAAGATAGTATTTTTTTAATCTGTGGTGTTAATTTACATTTACTTCGAATGTTGATGTTTCTTTCTCCCTGCACGTACACATATCAACTTTCAATTAATAGAAATGAAAAACAAAGATCTGAACCATTGTCGCAAGCTGTCTGCTAAATAAGTGTGATTTTTTTTTTTTTTTTTAGATATGTCATAGAGGTGCTAAACCGTAGAGCTATTTTGTTTTTAATTATTTCAACCATTAGCTGTATTGCTGTTGCGCTGGAAACACACTTGGCTCCAGCAGATGAAGAATGAGTTACAAAAGAATGTTTTCATGTTAGTCCTAGCACAAATCTTCACCAGAGGACATAACAGTGTTATGGAAGAGACACCAGGAGGAAGTAGTGGATGTGAAATCTGTAGACAGATGACTGGTAAATTCCAAATGGAGAAGCATCAATGGAAATTAGCAGGGGAAAACAAACAAACAAAATCCAAAAACCCCACTCAGTGCAAGATCCTACAGAAGATAAAGGTAAAATTTATTTACAAATTCTCTAGTAAGCTAACTCTCATTCACGTGTACCTATTTTCTAATAGATTTCATTCACTCACACTCTCACAGCCAAGCATGAAGATATGTGTGCCAAATTGGTCATTTTTTGGCACACACATTGCATTCCCTCTGGGCATGGGACACAGAGGACAAGGGATGCTCACTACTAAGACATCACTGTCTTCTGGGTTCTTCATGACTGATGATGACAAACTAGTTTTTTGATAGATGTTTCATGACTTTTAAGAGTCAGTAGTTGTTACAGACTGGTCCTTTCCTTTAGGATCTTGGTTCAGCCTCTGTAAATTGTAGGGCAAGCTGTTGCCCATCCTCTGTTTTCCTTGTTGGTTTGAAATGTGTCACTATTTTCCCAATAGACTAACAGGAAAAGGAAAGGCTCATGTGGCACACTGCAGCCTTGTTGCTGTCACCTTGTTGTTAGGATGCACCTTTTTTTTCTGGTAAGTCATCTGTGTTGTGGTCTTATCAGAGTGCAGGCTGTCTTGATATAAACAACACATTCCCACTGGGAATGATGTCCTGGGAGTAGTTTCCTGGGAACATCCTTTATTTTGACACAGGCCATTCTATTAATCCTTGTTTTACTGTTTCTTCTTGCGTGTTAATATTTATGCATTCCTTTTATGTTGCACTCATACAAGTCTTAGTATGTCTGTTACAATTATGTTGCTGTACCAAAATTCTTATTTATTTTTAATGTAATTTGAGTATTGAGGCAAATTTCATACTGATCGTGCCACCCCTTTGAAACAGAGAGGCAGAGGCTGCATTCCTTCTTTTTCCAAATAGTGATTCAACTTACCATTACCAATTCTCAGAATAGCAGTCTGTCCTGAGAATGAATTTGGTAAAGGAAAAGGCAGTCAATTAGAGTTTCTGAGACTTCTCTCTGCATGTGAGAATGCAGAGTGTATGCACATTTAGAGAAAACTGATTTTCCACTAAATAGTGGTGATGAAATACAAGGGAAGTAAATATGTGTTAATTAACTTTATACTGAATATTGCTCCTGTCTTGCATTTGGAGTATTTCCATGTTTACAGTACAAAAAGCTTGTGTCACTGGTAGCATCCTGTGGCTTTTAGCAATAGTAGTATATAAGTAAACATAGAGCAGAGTTTAGTCCTTTGATTATATGATAAGCTTTCTTGCATCTTCTATAGCAGCTACTTCTGGTGTTAGGGATGATGGAAGATACTTTGGCAAGTATTGTGCCCTAGCTGTTTCTTTGCTGGCTTACATGGGGAGAGTCACAGATGGGATCCGCGTTTTCTTAGTAAGTTTGTTAAGAACTCACAAGAAGTCTGCTAATAGTTTAAAAAAATGCCTTTAGTAAGAAGCATCATATGTTCTTTTGGAGGGACAATGATCTAGTAATAACTTAAGCAAGCATAAGAAACTTCCCCACCTGTATTCTGTCCTACAGTCAGACTTTATTAGTATGTTCCTGCAGCTGTTATGACCTGTGGGGGTTTTAAAACGAAAATGAAATTGGGGAACCCATGTATTTATACAAGTTAGGCAAGACACGTGTACTTCCCACTACTATAGATGCTTCATGATTCAAAACGGTGGTTGGTGGAAGACTTTGTTCATGACAGTTTGTCTTCAAGTAGTGGCTGGGTTCTTACTCATGAACACTGCATAACAGGAAACACTACACCATATAAAAGCTTATTCCTACCGGTTTGTGCCAGAATTTTTTTTCAAGATACAGACTCCCATGTTGCCCTTCACTTACCAAACAAATTGGTGATTCACAAGTAAGACTTAAAATAGCACAGAATTCCTAGCGCCTGTGCCTAGGGTGAAGTTAACAGGTCACGCACTTTTACAGAAGTGTATGTCTTTGTTTTCCCCGAGTTGTCAGAGTAATTTCCAGTGGACAGCCCTTTGGTTCTGTTTTGTGACTGTGTGTACAATCTGTTCAATTTACTACTATGCTGAGGAACAGAAAGAATAAATTCTTAGCTGGGCACCAGGCTAGGAGTTTTTACTTTGCTGCTTTTGATGTCTCAGCTTATACATTTTTATTGCATTTTCATTTTATCAGGCTGGGCTGCTAACACAATTACTGATCACAGGGTGTATTTTTTTTAATTAGCTCTACTGTGAATACAGGTTTCCTGGTTATAAGGTGCTAGCAGGCCAATGTGGACAAGAAAACTGTATGTGCTAAGAAGCAATACTTCTTCCTAAGCATTGTCTTCATTTCTGTTTTTCAATATAGAAAAATAACCACTTCTGCAAATAGTACTCTGAGACTGCAAGGCAAAAGTCCCTAAAGATCATTCAGCAATGCTATTTTGAGAAATGAATACTCCAGTGGTCCTTTTCTTTCAGATAGTGACAGAACTCATAACTCCACAACACCTTCCCCTTCAGTGCCTTATGTGAAAGTAACACTGCAGAGCAGTGCAGTATTATATGTGTCATGTGTTGGGTATGTTTGGAGGGAGAAAAGCAGAAGTTTACAACCTGAGATTCTCATTAGTTATATATGTGGACAAATTCCCTCAAAACAACTTTTCTTTAAATGCTGTGGAGGACGCGTAGCTTCTGTAATGTACAAGTTCTAGCATTCATTCCAAGTCTTAACTGAATCCAAGTATCCTGTTCCTAGTGGTACAGATTCAAGCACCTTTTCCAAGTCTCTGATCTTTTAATGTTCAACATTAAAAGATATTGACATATGTCATCCTATGGAAGAGCTATGTGTTACTTTGAAAACCTGTTTGTTAGGTCTCATTAATAAGCATTTATTTGGGCTGAGGACGGGTAGAGGGGGAATGAGGTTTTTGATGAAAAATAAGTTTCCCAGAGCATTTACTTGACTGCAGTGAAGCCTATATCACTTTTGTCTCTAAAATGCACCCTAACAGGGTGGTGCACATAAGAAAGATACCCACATTTTATCAGTCCTTGTTCGTCTTAGCTCCATTTCCACTATGCAAAAATCTTTTGTGTTTTCCTTTCTTCTTTAGTGCCCTTTCATTTTAAAATGTAAACTTAAGGATCAAAGAGACTGCTCCCAATCCAAGCACATGGGTTAGCATGCTCCTATATTGTTCTGTGAAATATCTTTTTCTTTCTGTTTGTGTAGTCAAAATTGTCTCCATGACAGCAAAACTGATTTTTAAGTAGCTTGACATGACTCAGTGGAAGCAATGTAGAGGAAAGTATTTGCTCAATGCCATTTCATAGACCGCTAATTTGCTAACATTGAAAATAACTTTCATTCCTTCTAGTTTGTTACTTCTCTCATGAATCCTAGCATTTAGAATAAATTCGTCTCTTGAAGCAATTAATTCTAGCTGTATTGGTTTGCTTTTTCTATATTGGTGGAGCCAGGATTTTATGCTTGGATGTTGACATAATGGATTTTGAACATGACTGTTCCCTATGACTTCTTCATATCTTTGGTGCTTGGAACTTGATTATTAATCAGAAGTATCTCATATTAAAAGTCTCTTCCAAAGGTTTTTGACATAACTTGCACAATTTTGTTCTTGGCTATGTGATTATTGTCATTGTATGTAATGGCAAGAAACAAAGGATTTTTTTATCCTTTTGCTGGAAGTGAGTAGATATTTACATAGTCTCCATTGTTAGCAAAGATTTAAATGTCAGTAGCATGTACAAATATCTGTATAAAGAATAATTGATTTCTGATGTGGGTTTTTTGTTTCTTTTCTTTCTTCCAATAGAAAGCCATTTCATCTCCAACTGTATCACGCCTTACAGATACATCAAAATTCACGGGTTCTCACAAAGAGAGGTTTGACCCCAGTGGGAAAGGAAAAGGCAAAGCTGGCCGAGAAGATCTGGTGGATGCTTCAGGATATGTATCTGGCTATAAGCATGCAGGCACATACGATCATAAAGTACAAGGAAGCAAGTAAGGCTGAGGGTTTACAGCACTGAGGGAGAAAGAGAGGGGGAAAGAGAATATATTTATAAGAATGATGTAGATGAATCCCACATGTTTTGGTTATTGTGAATGCTAAGACTATGTTGTCAAGAAGTTGTTTTCAGGAACTGGAACTGATTTCAACATCTGCTGAGCTACTTGCAGCACAACGCCACTTCGTTACATTCCTCATGCATATATTGGCAAAAATAAATATATAGGTACAAAAAAATACGTCATTTTGTTGTGCTTTAGACAAAAAAAAACCCACAAAGTCAAGAGCAGTTAGACCACACTTTGTCAATTCAAGCAAAAGATCTCAAACATTCCTAAATATCCAGTTGCCCTGAGGATATCGAAGAGAACCTCTTGAAAAGAGGGTCTTTCATAGCAGTCTTTCTGAAGAATACCCCATTATTTATGCAGTTTGATTTGACTACTGTTTTGGGGCTTTTTTAAAATGTCTTATATCGGATCTGGCACTTTCCTTAAATCATTCAACAATATACTATTGGGGAGTAAGTGGTTGTAATATACAAGGTGCTAGCCTGTAAACGTCATACACCACTCATGGAAAAACTGAAAAAAAGTATTTTTAGGACAATATAGGTTCTAAAGTATTTTATGTCAACAAAAAGAGATGGAAAATACCAGCCCTTACTTTCCTCCTGTCTATACTTGTTGTTGTGCTTGTTACTGTGTGTACTGTAGCCTGGTTCTGACTGTCTGGATTTCGATGGAGCTGTTGTACTAATCTGATGGGTGAGGAACAAAACATTACAAAGGAAGTCTATTAAAGCTTTTTGCAGTTTGTTTTCAAGGTTGCACTGCCTCACATTTGAAATGAAGGGGGCATTAAGCTAATAATACTTTAAAATATTGATTATGACTAAACACTGCCAATCAGATTGCTATTAAGTGAATGTTATTATATAGATACATTGGCATATATTCCCTTTAAGCTGTAACATATGTAAGGAAAGTCTATAGCCCTTTGGAATAAAGACATTTACAATTAATATCCATGTAATTAGGTGCAATTTGCCCAGAAAAATATACTCTTATAACTGGGCTACATTTTATGTTAGATTTGTTTGAAGCTAAGGGATCTGAATCTCTGTTCACTTTTGCTGCCTAACTCAGGAGTAATAGCATTGATGGGAATGGCTTTCCACCACTGTAGAAGGAGAACCAGTTCCACAGGCTTAAGGTCCAGGCAGCTGAGTGTGATCTGGCTGGGGCCCAGAATGCTAAAACAGCTTAATAGGAATAAAAAGAATTCATTTTTTGTATTGGTTAAAAAGGAGAGAAAAGGCTGTTCCAATTTTCCACAAGAGCTGAACAACTACCCTAATGTATTGCTCTGCTTCTCTAAAATTATGAGAGATAAGATTTTCAGTATTCAAAACCAGCTGCTAGCAGTTCTACTTTGCTTTCTTTCAAAAAGAGCTCATGCACTGATGTTTATGTTTGACTCTGAATAAAGGTTAATAAATTTATTGCTCTCCCCTCACCCATATCAGCATCCCACTGAGAGTACATAAAATTTAGTGAGCCGCGTGTGCTGTCATGTACCATACAGCTCAACAGTATGTATTTGGCCAATGTCCGGAAACAGAGCACTGTTTTTTCAGCCCTTAAACTGTTCATGTTTTGTTTTTCTGATATTGAATGGTAGCTTTTCTTGTAACTTTGCCTCAATGACCCTTTGAGCCCATACATCAGCCTGAAACCAAAACAACAATAGCAAACAAAGGCAAGGATTTCCCTGTGGACTTGGAGATTTTTTTGTTTGTTTATAATTTATTTTGGGTTTTGTTTTGGAGAGGGAGAGGAGTTTGCCAAAACTCAGCACATGTTCTTGTAAAGATTTAAATGGCTTTTCCCATGGTTGGCTCTAGTTACCTGGGAAGATTTTTGACGTATGTAAGGATGCTCAGGATGAGAAGCATCCAGCTTTGTGAAGCTTTTCCAAGAGTTACCCATTGTTCTTGAAGAAAAATTTCCATGGAATGAAGGATTATCCGCTCCTATGTTGCACTGCTGACCTGTCACGCTCTGAGGCAGAAAATAGCATACTGTGATACCAACAATGGCTAAATTATTCCAGCATGGTAGTGAACTGTCTAAATGTAGAGAACGTTCTTCTACGTCACTGGTACCTGTGCACCTGAAAAAGGCTCCAGGACAGTCCTGGTTTTTATGAATAAAAAGGCTAAGCCTCTAACCCTTGATAAATCCTTCAGCTAAGTTACAGGCAAAACCAGTGTGTCTGTTCTTCCTATCGACTTTAAGGCTTGACTTATAACTCTCTGGTAACTGAAAAGATCTGAACCCAGCCCTAATGAAGGGTGAAGTCCAGTCTACAGCAGAGCCATTTCAGCACACCGTTGCTCTGGCAGCTAGCTAGCTGCCTTCTCTGGCACATCAAGTAATACTTAATCTGAAGTGCATAAGTGACAGGCTTTCTCAAATGTCAGTAATACCAGACCATTGCTACATAGGAGGAGTGATTAGTTAGGAAGGTTTTAAGGTATAATTAGGTTTTAAGTTGCTAGTTCACAGCATGAGAGAGACCAGCACACTTCTAAGATAGAAGGCATGCAAAGGAATTGAAAATGCAGACAGATCCACACTGACATGGACTAGAAATTGAGCTACTCTGTTTGCTTACAAGAGGCTGATGAAACTAGCTGGGATTCTGCCAAAGCTTACTTTGCATTACTTGTACAGTACAAAATCCCTGCCATAAACCACAGCATTTTGTATGGACCTGATGCAAAGTTCTTTGAAACACTTTGATGGTATAGGAAGCTTTGGATCAGGACCTGAGAAAATGCTTCAGATAGCAGTATTTTATTTTGAGGAACACGCTGCTTTGTTTCTTCATTGTTTCTACAGTTTGATAGTTTTAAAATTCAAACAGATGCATGAAAAGAAGTCATCCTGATATGACAGTGACAAAGGGAAGTTGTGGCTGGAAAGATAGCACTTTGGAAAGATTTTTCCATTTTAGTACACTTGGTGTGGAAGATAAGGACTATGAATAAAAGCACCATGTGCGGCTATGTATTACAGGTTCAGCCACCTACTTAAGCTCTTACTTTTCCACTAATATCTGTAGGAAAGTAAAAGCCTAAATACTAGCTTGAATGTTAGCCCTAAGTTCCAGGCCTGCTTGGGAATGAGGCAAAGTACATTGTTTTGTTCATCTGCCGTTCCCTCAACTCTCAGGACAGCAAATACAGCTGGCACTTCAGAGATGAGGGGAAGGAATAGCTCAGGAGGTGCAGAGGTGACCCATTTTCAACCCTTCAAGTGTTGTAGAGCATATGCTCTTCCTTTGCACCATACTCCAGACTAACTAAATGTCATGTCTGAAGTAAGGAAATGGGTACCTAATAAGGTTTACACTCATCTCCTTTTTTTGGGCATCTCAACTCATTCCATCTAACTTTCCAATCTGATTTTCAGCATCTTATACTATGCAGGACTCTTCTATGCAACATCTTCTATAAAATTCTGTTGTTCCTAATTATCTTTGCTTTTGTTATCACTGAACATGCTACCAAAATAAATGTGATCAGAAAGTTCAGGTAGCTTTTATCAATAACTGCTGTAAAGAACTCAAATTACACTGTTCATTTAAAATTAAACCCTAAATACTATGGCAGTATACAATCTTACCTGCACCTCCACTGAGGCTTAACCTGACCTTCAAAGCCTTTGCAAGATTGAGGACAAGACATAAAAAAAGAGTAGTCCTTATAAATAATTTTCTAAAAATAACCTAGTCTTTACATAAAATATGCAGAAGTCAAATGGGTTTTCTTATTAGTGCTTGCTTACTAACTCCCTCTAGTCATTCCATGTGCTTTAGTTACTTGTTGAGAGTTTTGCAACAATCTTATCAATATGGAAATATCAGAAACAAAAATTATTATCCTGCTTTTTGTGGCTGTCAAAGCTATCACAGCAGTGTTACTGAGAAGCAGACATTAAAAAACCATACACTGTTTCAACAGTCCTATCTGAACAGTTGTCATTGATTGTAATCAAATATTTGAAATCCCAAAGGAAATGCTGAACATTGGACAGTGGCTAAGATCTTGCCACTGTTTTTTTTTTTTAAACCTACAGTATTTCTTATCTCTTTTTCACTTTAGGGAAGGAAAAAGAAGATTTCAAAACTACTCAAATGTCACAACTTCTCTTTTTCATCAGCATAGAGATTGTCCTTCAAAGATATTTTGGATTGAAGTATAATATTTTCCATGTATTTTACTGACCTTACCTAAATTGAAAATTCCTCTGACAACTTTTTGGCATTACAGAAAGCTTTGTTCATTAATTAGCATTTCAGTCACCCATATTTTCCCTCTATTGGCTCGGTTAGTATTTTTTTACGGTAGCTAGAATTAGTCAGAACCAAAAGGCAAATGACTACTATGGGTTTGGCTTGCAACTGATAGGTATCCCAGCCATCTGTAACCATCTGTAAAGAAAATCCTCATGTATGTTTCTCCAAAACCAAAACTTCAAAGTTGTAATTGGTAGTTTTTTTCCTTAAGGCTTGTCATAGTTATAAAAGAAATTTTAATTCTTTGTGCCTGCATGTATGATACTCAAAACATAACCCTGCCTTTCAGTGATGCATGTATTCTGGGGGCATATGCCTGTCATCCATGAATGAGAATTCTCTGTTTGCACTGGCCAAGAAACAAACCTTTTACCTTCATGACAGAGCAAATGTAATGTGTTGCACTAGTACGTGTCCTCTTAACTGACTGTTAGCCTTGCGTGTGTGCCAAAATAACTACACCTTTGTGTATATCGTTTGTAGTGTGAATATTATGTTCTTGGCTCATCTATTAGTGGGTAATTAGTAATGTAACACACAAGACTTGTACAGGTTTGTGTGTGCGTACACATACTGTTTGGATCCAGCTAAGTAATTGAACCATATAGATGTTGATCCAAACCTTAAATCTTATTACAGCCAAACTTTAGTCCTGCAGCCAATGCTGTTCATCTTGGCCAGTTGGTGACACTGCCATTCTCCCTCCATAGCATGAAGGTAAAGATATAAGGAGGCTTTTATATTTTTACATGTCTACCCTGTTCCTATTTCTGGGGGAAATCACTCTTCAGTGATTCTAACATAGACTTAGTGTGGCAAGAGGAGTTTCTCTGTAATGAGGAAATAGGAGAGAGTCAGGGTGAAAGCAAGAGTTCCTCTGAGTGCTCTGAAGAGACCATTTAAAATTATGCCCTGCATGGGCCCTATATTTTTCCTTTGCCCCAACTTTGTAAAGCAAGTTGACACTCACTTCTGTATACACACAGTTGTTCATCATCACTAAGTATAAAGTCATGGTATATCGAAGTGGGAACAGAAAACAGGACTGTCATACAATGCCTATGGACTTGAGTCTTGCATAGACCTTTATAAAGTTAAATATTTGAAACATAATGACAGATCTTAAACTTGTGTGAAATTCTCATAGTCTGGAGTGCCTCAGCTTGATACATGTATACGTCCTGTATTTGGAGTGTTTGTCCATAAAATAGCATTTAGACATTCGGTTACTCTTTTTGTGCACCCAAGTGCCCATTTGGCTTACATAATAATATAAGCTGGAAATAATGGACTGGGATGGTTTTTTTTAAGTCTTCAGAATACTAAAACTAGTGAGAGACCTTTAGTGGCATCATGCTTGCTCATTAAACTCAAAAACAATGCTTTGAAAGATGTCCCAGCTAAGAATGGTGCTTCAGGAAGCTAAAGAATATTGCAAACAGAACTGCCACGTCTTAATTGCCCAAGTAATTTGCTTTTGCAGGGAGAAATAACTGTAATATATTTGGTATTTTTTCATGTTTATCAGTATATTATCTTGGCTGTATTGCTTAAAAATCCATATGGAGAAGGTGGATTTCAAAACAAGTTTAAGATATAACTGTTTACTTTGTTGTCACAAAATGTTTGAATTGGCTTGTTTCATTCAAACTAATTGATTATCCACTCTAGGTAGACTTTGGCAAGAGCAAGCTTAATAATAAATAAAAGGGGGAAAAAAACCCAGCCTATTTGCTGGGTATTCTTGACAGACATTTGCAATACTGGTAGTCTGAAATGATTTTTTTAAAAATAAATTCTCGTTCATAATCATGCACATGCACACATGCATGCACACATACACTACTTTGGGGTTTATATATGTACATGAGTGGCAAGACTACAGAAGAGGTTTGTGGGGGTTTTTTAATACCTTACATTTGGAAATTGACATTGAAATGCCCAGCAGACTAACCTGATCTGGAAAAATGTTAAGCACCTACCATATTCCGTTGTGGGTAAACAGCCAATGAATTAATTTTCAAATATAGTTACACAGCATCTCTTTTTGTGAGTTACCATAAAGCTTATGGCACTGTATGAAGTGGGTTTTGTTCTAAGCATTTGTAAAGGTCTTAAAGATAACGCTCATGATAATTTGCCCTTACCTTTAGCTATTCAAGATTTTTCTATGACTGCACATTTTTCAGAACAGATCACAAATGTGAATGAAGTTACATTCAAGTTAATTAAAAATGTAGCCGTAAAAATACACTAATACTTCATCCATCTTTACATTTTGATCAGGAGCTATATTAAGCTCAACAAAATAAGAAAAAAAGATAGCAATCTGTATCCCCACAATGGTGAATTATTTTAAGCTCCAGTTTACATCATATGAGTTTTTGTATGCTTGCATTTCTTTAAAAAGAAAAATGTTCTTTTTAAACAAAGTAATTAAATAATGTGAAATAATGCAGCCTGGGCTCTGTTAAATAGGGTTATATTAATGCAACTGACATGTTGTATGTCTCTGATATTCATGCTAAATACATACTAGCTCTTTACAAAGGCTTTACGTAAGGTGAGTTAACCTACTAACTCTGATGTCCCGTTAAAATCCTGTTGGCAAACTACTTTTGTTATCACTGTAGTGTATGAAATGGCAAGGTCATAGACAAAAACATTACAGGATGCAACCAAAGTGTGTTTGTCTTTATCTTTGTGCTGGGTTCAGAATATATCGACTTTGGCATACTATTGCAGCAGGGAAAATGTTTTGTAGAATGCTTGTAATACAAAGTAATTTGCCTTTACATTCTGTAAAGCAGAGAAATAGTCAATGTTGGATAAGTATATTGAAGTTTATTCTTAGCAAGGTTTTACGTTTCACAGATTTAAATATTACAGGAGAAATAGATATATTTATACAGAAGTATAATTTTTGAATGTTTGAGGTTGGTTTTCTTCAGTCATGAACCATTTATTTATCCACATTATGCTTTATTCCTTTGCTAGCTTGTTTATCTGTCCATGCTGTTCCAACATCCATTTCTAATTTGGTTTAGATGTTTTGATTCTTTATTTGCACAAATCTGGATGTGCATGCTGTCAGGACCTGATCATAAAGAGTAGAGGCAAAACTGTTTTGTCTTTCATTACCTAAAGCACTAATAAAAATTCAATTGTTAAATAGTTGTGATCTGGAGATAGGTCTTGACATAGTCTTCCTTAGAGCACTGTACAGTATGATAAAAACCTTCAGTGAATCTATTTCTTGTTCTTATTTTCATTTGTCTTTCATCTTGGTCCAGAAAACCAGGAAGCTGCTGTGTGCTAATAATGACCTGTAATATTTATAATTGCAGGCATTGCAAACATTAACATCCAGCTGTATTAGCCTACTGTGTTCACTGTGAAATTTTCAACACGGTAAAAATTTTACATGATCATTTAACCTTACAAGTTTACTTTTTTTCCTCACTAATTTAACACTTCACTGAACCTTTTTTTCGTTTTTGCGAATGAACGACTTGAGCATAGTATTTCTTAATCTTAACTATAATAGATAAACATATCCTAAGCAAGATTTTTAACCACTTGATGAAGGGGGCCAGGCACGATCCAGTGTAAAGCACACTGGGCAAAATCTTATCCCCACTGCAGTCAGTGCCAAAATTCTAACTGGTGTTAGCAAAAATTGAACCACCATTACCGAGGGGTTAATATGCTTAGTAACATGACAAGAGGTTATGGGGGAGCACAACAGTGATTCTCTATTTCCAGGTCTTTATTTCTGTTAATTTAAAACTACTACTATTCAATCTTTAAAATAAGTAAAAGAAACTTGAAGGGGGATCATATGCTACTAGTTTGTACTAGGTTTTTTCAGGAAAAGGAAACAAATTTATATATATATATATATATATGCAATATATTTTTACACTGTTTATTAATGCTAGAAAGTATTAAATGTATCACTTTATCAGTGTGAATGTTAAAGTAATGACAATGTTATGGATGTTTTAAACCTCTTAAAGTTGTCTTGTTAAATTCTAAACCCACATTAACAATGGAAAATCTACTTTTTCTACAACATTATTGTTGAAGTTGCTGTTCAAGTACAGCAGTTGTTGATTAGCACTGTAAAAGCTTGGCTTGAAAAACTGTAGTGAAATCCATATTGTAAACACCATTTTCTAAAGCATAGCTTCTCATAAAGTATGTTACTGCTGTTGACTGACTGTATAAAATTGTATCTTTAGTTGGTAAAGTGATCAATAAATGTGTTACTACATCAGTTCCTGGATTTCTTGAAGTAAATGGTATTTGCTGATAAAATTTGTTACCAACAGTTATTTTACAGTTTAGATGTTAAGCAAATTGCTAATGAATGTATAAATTACATCAAAATACTCTCTGAATAACCAGCGCTCTGGTTCTGAGCAGAACATATGTATTCTGTACTATTTATTTTCCTAGTTTTAATAATGAGAAAAGCTGGCCATTAACATTTTGAGAACTCTAGTATGATCCGTGAATAGCCTTGATGATAGTGATCCACCAAATGAGATCTGTCAGGGATGAAACAATTTGTTCTTAACTAGCCACTTAACATAGATTGGTCCTCAGTCTCAAAAGCGAGTTACTTCTCTTACCTTCTCTGAGTAGTGTTGAAGATTTTACTTGCAAGGAAAGTAATTTGCTACACAGAACATTGTTTTAAGGACGTTACATTCAAAAGTAAATGTAAATGTGGACCTTTTATTCATAAATAACAATATTCTTCCACTTCCCAGCAGCAAAAATACCATGATTTTTCAATAAACAGAAGACTGAAGTTATTTACTTAAACTCAGAACATCATAATAACATAATTAATAATGTGACAATAACGCAGGCAGAGTGCTGCTTTAGAAATGTAGAGGTACTGGATTAGCAACCACAAGGAAACATAACTAAACAGCTTGCACCTACACTGTGTCTTCTCCAGTTGTTCTGGAACTGGAGGTGATGCTCACACACTAGACAACCTTCTTTAGAAATGCCTTTTAAGTGAAATCTAATACAGTTGTGTCCTGAGATAGCTTTTCTTCCTGCACAGAGACCATATACTGTTTGTAGCATGACTGCCAGATAAAGCTCCTTTTATCTCTGAGGATGTATGGTTACTGAAACTGCGAAAAACCTAATGAAGCAGAACCTTTAGGGATGACTAAAGGAAAAATCAAGAGTTTTTCCATTCAAAAAGCCCTTAAGGAAGGGGAGATAGTACCCTTCTGCCCTATGAGAATATAAGACACTAAGATCTGTTTTTTTCAAAAGACTTGAAAATTTTTTATTATTTTCCTGTAGAACCTTTAGAAATGCCCACTCAACTCTACATGCCACTTAAGCATTCATGACTTTAAAATAACAAATTAAAAAACGTCCCAGGTTGTGCTCTCTTTACTCCAGGAATACAATTACTTTGGCTAACTTTTCTCTATGTGTAGCTACTGTTGCAATAACTACACACAGACTGTACGTGTAGAGATAGTCCTATTGAAATGGGACTGACTGAGTACCACCTAACTGTTGCCGGCTTTCTGTTTCAGGCTTTCGGAACTAATCGCTCACATCAGCATCAGTTAGGTCTCCAGCTCTCATGTCCATATGCAAATGCAGGCTGATTTCTCACGGTTCTACCGGGTGTTCTACCATAGCGAGAACTGCATGGAGAAAGGCGAGGGGAAAAAAAAGGGCAAAAAAAAAAGCAACCTCTGCCAAAGCTGAGTCTTCAGGTGACTCATAAAACCTGGTCTTCTAGTTAATCTTTTTTTTTCATTTCCTCAGCTTCCTATTTAACTCACTGCACTGCTTTATTAATAATCTAAACTAACCCAGGGTCATTGAAATTTACTGCTCTGGTTCACATTCCAACCAGAAGTTCATTCCAGGTCTACATCACTTTATTTCCAAAACTGTGAACTCAAGAGATTATACAACCATACATGGGTCACTTAAGGGCTCAAGGGCTGCAGGGGTTTTCAGGAATGAATGCAGGACTATAAGGAGTGGCAGGGACAGTAGGAAAGAATAGCCAGCTGGGGCTGCCAGAATGAATCATATAGATCTTGCTTCCATCTAGCACAAGAGTGTCTTCCCTCTTCAAGGCAGGTAAGCTAGTCAACTGGAACATCCATTTCACACCCTCATTGGAATGATAACAAAAAACTGTTAACCACCTGTTGTATCATTAATGTGGCAACAAGACAATTTTTTCTGTAACAATCCCTGAAACTATATGATACTATAGAAAATAAAATACAGGTTTTAATCCAATTTTTACTTGAGTTCTGTGAACACTGCAATACCAGGAGAATTTTGTATGTGGAACAGAAATTGGCTAGCATGGAATATTTCCTCTGAGTCAGTCAGCTAAATAGCTTCTCTACCTGGGATTATCTAATTAAGTGCTTTTATAGTAGTGGATAAGACTACACTCTTCATCCAAGGCAGTTTTTTTTGTACACAAGAAAGAATTCCAGTTGGGGAAATGAAGGTCAAACTGAGTGTCACGCAGAAAAATACGAATTTGCCATTACTGTCATTATTAAATGACTACAAAAAAAAAAGGCAGGGCCCAGGAATTCCATACACAGTGTGGTGGAACAAGAATAAGCTCCAGATATATAGACTGACATTTATTTTTAAAGAAAAGACCATTTGATGCTGATATATTTGACCAGTGAATCCCTTATCAAGAAAATGCCACGTATTCAACCTGAAAGCTAAGTCAGTGCCTTTACTAAAGCTTGTGGGTCTTTTTAATTCATCCATTCTAGACAAAATACATGCAGTATATTATGCTGATGTATTTGTTTTGGATCATTTGAAAGCAGCTTAGTGGTTGTAGTATTTCTAGAGTTTCACACAGAGCTGTCAGTGAAAATTCATGCATTACTCATTATTATGATTTTTTTTAAACAAAAGATAAAAAAATAGACCATCAACTTGACATATAAATCTCTCAATTTAAAAATGAACTGTTAATCTTCAGATACTACAGCTATTTTTAAAGAAGCAGGATTAGAAAAATGTCAGCATCAAATCTATTTGAATGCTATTTTTACTGTTGCATCAGTAATTTAGCTAAGCTTCCTAAGTTCACTGGCTCAAGATGGATTCATGCCCTTAACCATCCCTCCACTCTTGAAGACAAATTGATTGGATCAAGATTTTTTCTGTTGATAATAGGGTTGGGCAGATAGGGGAACTGAAGCAACCTGAGTAGAGGCATTCTTTATTATCTGACATAACCTGTGCACTATACCTTTTAATTGTTTATTTTACTCATCCTGTTAATTTTGTTTCCTTCTGTCTATGCTTTATTTTTCTCAGACTAAGAAAGCTGAGGAAGTAAAAAAACTAAGAGCACTCAAAAATTAGGAGTAGTGTTCTGGTCAACATTTTACAAACACTTTTATTTTACCCACAGTTTTTTGCCCATTTTTTGTGTATTGTAAAATCAACTTGGATTTGGAACATACATAATATTAGTATAGAAGATCCGCTTCAACCACCGCTGAAATCAATTACCTATTGGACAGCACTTGAATACTAAAAACAACCAAATGCAGGCAGGAATCTTCTGGTAGCTGTAACTGACAGTTAGTTAAGTTTGGTATTGGAAGAGAGAGCTGCTAGGTACAGTGACAGTAAACTGGCAGGATGCCAGTTTATCATAAACTGAGAAAGAAATTCTTCCTCTTTTTTATTCACCATTTAGAGTGGCTAAAGCAGCACGGTCAGTACTGCCAGGAAAAAGCAGCACAGTTTCCAAAGGTTCAAACCGAGTAGCAATCAGGTTTCATACGGTCTATGACTGTAGCCAGTCATTGTCCAGCAACTCTATCATTTGTTCTGTGATTAAAAAGCTCATCTCCACAAACACAAAGGTGCACAAAGGCACGATGGCAGCTGGGGGAACCCAAATAACTCGGTCAGAGGGAAGGAGGCCCTGTCACAGCCCTTCCTGGGGCTGTCACAGAGAAGCCATCAACCTTGCTGTCCAGATGTGAAACACACTGAGATGAGTCAACATCTCTCCACAGCACCCTACAGATCAAGGCAGGTTACTACCTACAGGCCTATACAGGCACAAGCATTTAGGGATAGTACAACATTATGGGATATATATGGAAGAAACCAAAGGCAGCGATGTAGGTGGTCTGGGGAGGAACAAGCACAGGAAAATGGATAAGGATTGGTCACTGGTCTGTACAGTTGTTTGGTAATGCCCTAGACCTCCTAAGTGCCAGCTGTCCTGTCTTATTAAATTTCATTTCTAACCATTTTCTTGGGTGAAGTGATTCTCTATTCTGTGTACATATGTGCATATGGAGGTCTAATTGCCACCAACTGGAGTCAGACTATGGGTCACAATAGCCAGTGGTACCTGTGGTGCTGTTGTCTGAGAAGCGGATTCATGCCCGGCATGCAATAAACCAATCCCACACCCTCAGGAGAGATATTGTATTTATTGAAGCCTGGGTGCTCAGTGGACTTTTCCACAGATCAAGCACACCACCAGCAAGTTCCAGTGTCCCTTGTATACACAAAAAGCAAGGATCAGTATTTTTCCAGACACGCCTGCTAAATATTTATTGGTTAGTAATTCACATACGATTACATATTCATTCATATAACTTTGCATGCTCAGGGCAAGGGTCTCCACCTGGGCAAGGGTCTTCTTGACCTGTGGGTGTGATTTTTTAGTATTATAATGAAGGTAGTTCACTTCAGGACACCTTAGAAATTAGTTTCACTGCCAAGTTGGTTAATGGAGTAGTCACTTTGCCAGGTTGTCAAATAACTCATTCATGCTCAGAGGCTTAACACAATCAGTCCTGCATGTTCTCATCAATCTCCACAACTTATGTACCCTAACTCCCTTTGTGAATCCCTTATCGTTAATCAAGGTCCTCTTGACCAAGATTCAAAGCAAGGTATGATCAATGCCTTGTAATTATTAACTAGAGTTACCAGTACCAGATGTGAAATACATTATATCAGTGCCAGCAACTAAGACTGAGTGAGGCTTTATGTGCTCGAAATTATAATGGAGACCATGGTTAATAGGAACCCAAGTGCCTGTGGTGCCAGCAACTGGATCAAGTGAGGGGATGTATACCACTGTGGCTGCTAGCAAATACCAAGTTGAACCAAGTCAGTGGGTAGGTGAAGGGGCTTTACCAAAGCAGCCATAAGACTGGGCCAGCTATGTGTATGTCTCTGATAGAACTGGAATAGCATACTGGAGGGATCAGACAGTCCAGGCCAACTACTGGGGAGACCACAAGGTCTGAAGGTGTGTGTCTCTACGCAGGAGGCAACTGGAGATGACAGAATCCACGGGCCAGTTACTAAGCAGGCTGCACATCTAAGCATAAAGGTTGGAGGGGGAACTCTACTAGCAGCTGAAGTGTAGCTGTGGTCCTCATAGACTTCTATGTCCAGGTGCCAGCAGTAGGGAAAAGAGGGATTCAGGCACTGGATAGACTTGTCTGGAGGGAACCACATTGAATATACATGTTTCCTACTAACGGCTGTTCATTCTGACCAGCCAGAGACAGGCTGGTTTTGTTTGTGGTGCTGGATTTGTTTTTGTAAGTGCTGAGCGTTTCTGGCTGTGTTGATCAACACTACCCTCATGAAACCACTTTGCCTTCTTTGCAATGTTACTAACATCTGTTGTTGCCCATATTTTATGAAAAAGTTGATTTATTGTGTTTCTTAACTGAGCATAGCTCCAGTTACGTTGCTCAACTTAAGTCTTGTGGCATGTGTGTGTCTGCAGGTTCTTGGTAGAAATTAAAGTTCTGTAAATTAAAAAAAAAAATAAAAATCAGGCAACAAATTTTGTTCATTTCCCCAGCTAAATTAAACTATTTTTTAAAAGTTTTCTTTCAGTAGTATTTTGGTGGGTTTAGTCTATTTTAGTACTACTAATTTGAACTCTTACTTCAAAGCAAACTTTTTAAAGGAACATTTCTATAAATTACTTAGTGGAAAAAATTCTTATAGTCACACATTGATATCTAGCCAATGAGAGTGGGTTCCACATGTTGAAATCACTGGACCAGATGCAGTCTAAAATATTTTTAAAAATACAAAAGTTATAAATATATTTAGATTAAATATATCTTTGATTATATCTATACTATATCAATATATAAAAAAATATATAAAACTGATATAGAATGTTTGCTATTATTTTAAATTCTGGCTCTGCTCCAAGGCACTGTTACCAGCATGAAGTGATATTCTGTGTTATTTCTGAGATCCTGTTTTAGCTAATTGCCATGACACAGACATCCTGAAGGATGTAATCTTCTTTTATTAAAGTAAATCTTACCTGTCTTAAAGTAGCAACACAGCATTTTGTCCCATGTACAATCTATGTTCATTACTGCCTTCTCATTATGTCATCAACCTCATAAACAGCACTTGACAATGGCTTTCATGCTAAGCTGTGTCTCATTTTGCTCTTCTCTGTTTCTTGTCTATCTTCTCTTGGGCCATAGCTTGATCTCATTTAAACATTACTGAGATAATTTTAGACCAAGTGGTGTTTCTAATTCTTTTTGGAAGTAATATGAGATTGTCTTTTAAAATTTCACTTTAGCCCAAATTTTTACTCCTCTGCAGATCCAACAGAAGACAGATCATATAACAACTCTAATTTTAATTACTGAATAAGTAGCTATTTTCCCAGATATATTACACAAACTAGAATGCCATAAATTATAACTTAATAGAAAAGCAGACAAACTCCTAAAACAAACTGGCCTAAGCTCATCTCTTTCAAAATACAGCTATGTTAACATGATCTCAAACAACAGAGAGTTCACCTTAAGCCTACCTAGCAAATGAGATGTAGCCCACAGTACATCCACTTCTCCCTGCCCTCCTCCCCTCCCTCTTCCCACTAAACTGGCTTAAACTATCACCACTTCCATAAATTGGTAGTTCATCGGACAAATTTCCTGGTTCATGAAAAAGAACTTCAGTCTTAATCATAGATGCAAAAGTATATTGCCAGTTTGCTTATATTCATGTACACCTGGCTCTATCTAAAAGGTGGCAACTTACTACAGCAAAAACAAAAACAAAACAAAAAAAACCCAGCATTTAACAGATTACTTTGGTCAAACACTCAGTGGAAAATTCTGTACTAGAAGGATATGTTTAATTTACATATATATTTTATTAGCAACACAATGTGAAAGCTTATTTGCACTCACAATTTAAAAAAACCCAACCAAACAAAAATAACACCTCACACCACTCCCCACCACCCCACCCCCCAAAATCCCACATCATAGTGTTACCACCATAACTTCCAAGCTGGGAAACGTCAATCCCAAAAGTATATTTATTAGGATATTAACATTTCATCTGGTCTGGACAAAACCAGCAGCATACATGTAGTTCCTAATCCAAAATTGTTGCCTTCAACATTTTAGGTTACTACAACATTATTCAGGAACAGAAGAACCAAAAAATAAGCCAAAGCTAAATTGACTAGTAGCACAAAGAACGATGTTATCTTACATTACTTGATCAATTTACACTGTGGAGGCATGGAGAACTAATGGATCAGGTTTAGTCCTCAAAAGAGTCCTCCTTTATTATACTTATGATCTAGACCTCCTCCTAGAGGATAAATACTTCCTCTGGCATTTCTACATTTATGTTTGGAATGTAAAGATCTTCTGTTTTCATGTGACAACTTGAACTGTTCTGTATTGCTAAATTAGGCCACAGGCTTTTGCTTCTTATCCTTCTTTAACCACCACTTGTCTAATTCTAGGAAGGCAGCCTAAAAACTTGCCTTTGATGGCCACTGTGTCTGCTATTGCATTTGCGATCAGTTTCATGCACACTCAGACCTTTTTATACAAATACAGTAGTTTCATAAATTTTCTTTAGCATGGGCTTGAGTATTACAGAGCTTAATATATTTCAGATTTAATTCACTAAATCACCATTGCATCCAAATCTCATGAAATGAAGCTCTACATACAGTTTAAATTTTAAATCCTTTCTAGTTATTATGGTTGCATCAACCCAAAGGGTATACAAAAAATTTTTAGTTCCTGTAGAAAATCTAGATCTCTTTCTCCCTCATTAATGGAGATATGAAGGGGAACAGTACATGTTAAAAGAGAAGCATTTGGTTTCAGACATGCATCTGAAAAGTAACTTTCTCCTTCATTACAGTACTTGGAACAAGAGTTTCATCTTGGAAGTCACAATCCAGAGCCTTCAGGATAAGCTAATAAAGGGGTAAATGTACTATAGGTTTTGACATTTTGAAGAATTCTTCATTTTACTATTGCATGAAGGCAATTGTTCTGTATTTTCAGAAAGGTCAGTCATTGTCATCCTGGATGTCTATGTTTCCTCCTCCACTTCTCTTCTGTTCTCAGTTCATGGAGCAATCAGAAGTAGAGATTCTTTAAAGGCCTCTTCATTCTCTTTTACAACTAGAAAGATCAGGTTTCACAGAGAATTTAAAACTGATTTTATTGCTATTTACCTTAGAAATTGGGCTGAGATCTAAAGGGTGTTTTTCCACTAATTGCATAATGAATTGCACAAAGAAGTTCAGGGAGCTATCCCAGTTATTGCCAAGAATCTTTGTAATGCAGGTAATATCTCCTCTGTTGGATTTCACAGGCAGCAGCAGAATTACTGTTCTTTAATTAAATACTGGACATGCTAAACTGTGCAGTCTCTTTTCTGGCACAGCAGAGATTGTTAGGCTTAGTGATATATCTACCTGCAGAGTCTTTTGCTATTTGTCTTGCTCCGCCCTACAAAGGGAGTATTGAAGAAACGGCAAAAGAGCTTGAACTTTGGACACATATTAGCCTCAGATCTGCAGAGTCCTTATGAGAATGCTTCTAAATGCTACATGAGCATCACAGATCTCAGTAGCTACCTATCAAAGCCCATAGCCCTTACACCAGCCTTGCCATTAAGTCGAACAAATTGTTGTTACTCCTGCAGGAGATGCTGACTGCAAGCCTGGAGTTCCTTCTGGTTTCACAAGTAGAGAAGAGTATGAGCAGGGGTAACAGTCTTTAAGAGGTGAGATATAGAAAGTAATGTTGGTGATGTCATAGAATAAGCAGTATTTTGCAGTATCAAATACTGCACAGATGCAGAAGAACTGTATGGGGTATGTATGAGGGGTATGTATTTGTATGAGGTGCTTGCCTTAGAACCAGTTTTGAGAGGCAGATTCCTGTAGCATTTGGAGAAGCTAATTTACTGAGGTGTTGAAGGAGGCCTAACACTTGGATGCGTTAACGGACCTAGGTTTTGGGTTGGTTTTTTTTTAACCCAGAACCTGAGAGGCAAGTATTGACCTGGCTTAAAGTAGATTCTGTGTAATTACCATCAATGAGAGAGAAGGTTAGATGCATTTTCTAGAGCTTTGCTAAAGCCTCATCCAAAGCTGTTGCAATGTAAAGCTGTAATCTTTATTGACTTCAATGGGCCATCCATTCAATCATCACATTTTTGCTCCTGGTAAGACTGAGGCAGATGCCAAAAGCTAAATGCTGTATTCTTAGTTTGAATGGAGTAAATAAGGGGGAGGACAACAATCGAAAGAAAAATAGGCAAAGTAGAGGAAACTTCAGAGAAAAGGGGAGCAGAGAAAGCTGGTCACAGTGAAGTTAGAGAAGGCACACAAGAAGCAGCCTGGAGACTATGCATTTAATAGAAAGACCATCTGTACATGCCTGAAGCTAACCTTTTGGTGGAATAAAGTGAGATGTTTCAATAAGAACTGAGAAACGTGTCACAGTGTCTGTTACTGGTTTGAATCAACATAAAGTTGCTCAAAGGCTAGACAGCCTTAAGAGGCTTAAAAGCTTGTCTATAACATACAAAACACACTAGTTTTTCTGAAAAGACAGGACTCCTGCAACACAAAAATTGGCTGATTTGCAAATAAATTCAGTGAATGCATCAGTGAAAAAGGAAACGTGTAAACAAGTACAGAGTTAAGGGGGTTATTTTTTTTAAATCACAAGGACAGATGTGCTGGCACCTGGAAAAATGGTATTCACTTTATCAAATGAGCTGCTCAGTCTTGTGAGAGCTGTTACAAAATGTCAGTGGAAGATTTCCATACTCACACTACCAGTTTATCACTGCCTTTTATGTAGGTAATCAGAATACTTAAAAGATTTCACTTTAATTCTTTTAAAATCTGAAAAACTGACCTTATACTTATTTGAGTATTTTGGAGTACATCCATACTCCCTTCACAACTTCAACAAGCCAGTCAGCAGCATCAGACACCTCCTGTCTGCATGTTGCTTGGCAGCCCATCTGCCTGTCCCTGCTGCAGGACCCAGCCTCCACTCATGGCGGCAGCCCCAATATCCTCAGCCGCTACTTCTAAATAAAAATACGGAGGAGGGCAACAGGAGGGGAAGAGGTTTATGCACATGCACAGGTTTCCTCTTGTGAGAAACATTCACCTATGTAGTTTTTAAGAGAGGACAAAGTCTGTGAAGCAAAGGTTTATTTCAGCGCTGGGTGCACGGGAGATCACCCCCGTGATCCTCCTGCATGCACACTGGTTAGTCTAACTTCCACAAATTTATTTAGGACAGTCATTCATATTCATGTCATTTCCCAGAAGTCTTATACATATTTAAATTATTTCCCCGAAGTTATTTACATCTATTCCCTCCCACTTGCATCTGTGCACTGTTGTCTAGGGGTCTTCTTTGGTGGTCGTGGTGTGAAGGCTCAAAGTCTTCCTCTCAGTTAAACTTCTTATTCCAGTGCTTGTGCTCTATTGTTTAAGCAACATTGCAAACCCAAGTGGGCAGTTAATCCTCTCTTCCAGATAAGGGCGGGAATTTGTCATCCAGGAAGAGGCTAATCGTGGCTAAGATAAGTGGTGTCTCTGTCCCCGTACTTATCTTAACCCTGTATCTGAATACATAATGCCCTGTCTCCGTCCCCATACTTGGGTACCTGGAAACTTACATTCTTTCCAACTGCCTGTCTATTTATGACTTAAGCAAAACTACTATATTATTTATTTATCACACTCTACTGCAGGATGTATTTCTACTGAGCAGTACAATACTGTCCCCTGTAACCACTGCTCTCAAAATAAATGCATAGGTCTGGATCGTTCATGCATCAATGAGGGCATAAATTTCATGTTATTGACAGGCGTACACAGCACCTGACTAGGTATACTGTTGTAGCACACAGCCCAAGTTCAGTTGGCCTGTTGATGATCACCAGATGGATGAAAAAGGAGAACTTATTTTCAGCAGAAGTATAAATTTTTTTTCAGGAATTTGTGCTTGTTTGTTTTGTAAAACATTTGATCTACAATCTCCTTGACAGAAGACCAGGGAAACCCTCCAAGTATCACTTCACATGAATTTAGAAGTACCTACCTTCCACAGAAAAATCCCATTTCTTTAGGTTTTATTTATCCCAGAACTACAGGAATTACACTTGATCTCAAAATACTGACTTTACACAGGTTTAAGTCTAGAAACAATGCTACAGTAAACAAGGCTATTTTCTCCTTTGATTGTTATGGCTTATTATATTCCAGCCTTCTGGCCTAAAGTTGAGGCCATGAGGCAGAACAGGAAGTTTCTGCCCCCCATTGCCTCTTCTTATCCGATCTATCAGAGCAGAAGACAGTTTCACCACAGGAAAACCAACAGCAGAACACCTGCAGAGACAGATGCTGAGAAAGATCCCAACTATCCAAGAAAAGCCCTGCAATGAACTCAGTGACCCAAGTTGTGGCAGGGTTGTAAGAAAGTTATGGAGGAAGCCGACACTTTGAAAAATCTGACTGATGAATCACCTGTTGGATATCCTTATTTTTAAAACATCTGAAAAGATGCTGAGTGCTGGTCCATCTCTGGGTTTCCAGCCACAGTCCCAAAATGCAAATGGTCTGCTGCCCCCTTCTAACAGTTTGCATGCCTAAATGCCTGCCCCAGCATCCAGTGCCAGCTTCGGGGGCAGACGGTTCTTCCCCAGAATCATGCTTCCTTGCATGTTAACACTTATTTAAGGAATAAAGCAGAGAAAAATGCTGGTAACAACACTGATAGGACATCTTGCTAAATGCTGATTGTGCATTCTTGTACTTTTTATAAAGATAGCAGCTTCCCTTTTGCTAAAAATCTGTCCTCTTCTTCCCCAAAGCCTCTTTGCCCCACTCTCTTGCCTCAGTATTTCCCAATTTTTCATATGAAATTCCTCTGTGTCTCTAATCATTCTACCACCTACCTACTTGCTGAGAGATAGAATAAATTGATTTTCACAATATTAGGCACATTTTTAGCCAGGGCAAGCAAGTATACCTTTTGTCCTCTAGTCATTCTAACATTGCAGGGGTCTTGTCAGGAACGTGAATACACACTGACAGAGGCAGAGCAACACACAGCTTCATAGTACTGAAGAGAACTGGAAGAGAAAGCAAGTCATCACTGTGTCACAATACTGGACAAACTGAAATTTTTGAAACAGTAAAACATGACTGCTCAGAAGAAAAAATATGCTTCCTATTTGTCTGTTTCATTTATGCTTAGGACTTAAAGTATACCTGTGACTGCCATGTTTTTAAAGGCTCCTCAAGTTTATCACAGTGTTGAAGCCATTCCTTCAAGCTAATATTTTCATTTGTTACCCATTGATGATTTTGCAGTTCTAAATAAACTAGATTATTTCCTACAATATTCAAGCATCCATTTTCTGGATGAATCCTAAAAGGATTCTTGGAATTTCATGCCAAAAGATTCCATAACATTTTTCTCGATCGTAACCAAATACTTCATAATTTTCCACCAACTATGTAACTATACTGCTACAGAGTATTTTAATTATATTCCAATACAGTTAAACGTACTCTTCAGTCTTCTCCTGGCAGTATTCATTGTCAATCAAACTCACTTTCTATTTTAAAGCTGTTTACTTATTGCAGCTATGTCATTAGAATGGACAGCTGTTGTTCACTGAAAATCTTGTCATTAATAAAGTGATGCATCTGAAAACTGGTTTCCTTTTAGTTTGCAAAATGCTTCAAGGCCCTATGGACTGAAATCTATATAACTTCTTTTAACCAATCAGTTTCATAAACTGTCTTCTGATTTGGAGGCACAGGCTTGACTAGAACAACACGTACACCATATATCACATACACAAGGAGTACTATATCACATCACATTTGCATCTAGATGTGAGGATGCTAACTTATTGCACACTTTTGTTTTCCAAAAAAAGTCAAAGTCTTGTCTAAGGGGGAGACTAGAATATAAGATAAGTTTATATTTCTTCAACTTCTTCCCCAAAAGTTTAAGGTATCTTTCATGTCACAAGTTTATATTTGAATTAGCAAACAGTGTTTAGTTAGATATTAAATGGTATTTCCAAGTCCCTTAATTTACTTTATAACAACATTTGTTCAAATTTTTTTAATTTTTATATCCACAAGAAAAGGAGAAATCAGAATTTTCTGAGAAAAATACAAGAATGAAAGCAGATTGACTGGATACTAAACAGACTCCTTGAGTTTACACAAGAGCTCCCCTTGTACACATTTATTAGCAACTTCATCTCTTGTTTCCAGCACTCAGTGAGGTGTACTAGCCATTACCATTATAGCATAATGCCTCAACAATTGGTATGCTTTTTCCATGATCCTAGCTTGACTCCAGAATATAGACAGGGATGAAACTATCATGGCAAGATGTACTGTTTTGGCGGAGATTCCAGGCTTTCCCCATTTTCATGACCCAATGACATGAGAAAAACAGGGCAGTGGATACAGGCAGTCAGGTAAACTAAACTTATTGCTTGTTTTACTCGGTTACCTAGATCACCAGGCTACAAAAGCACAGCATGAAACACAGCTTAGTTTTTAACACAATTTATCCCTAAATTTACTGTCAGCAGACTTGCATTTTCTCATTCCATTACCCTCACTGGTGCTAAGAAAATTAGTTACATACAAAGCTTCACTAAATAAGCAAGTATCAGCTAAAAGCTAGCTTATTTAAATATGCTTGCTTGGGTGAGAGGTCACAGTCAACAGTTAAATACCATCACCTTTTGACTGCTGTCTACACTTAAAATGGGAAAAAAAGTATCACAACCTGGTCACCATATATGAATTACACCTACCATAAAATGTTGGTTGAGATTTGCTTCAGATAATACTACTGAAGAAGTATCTTTAAAACTCACCTCTAAGCTGTAAATATCTGTGTTTTCTTCCATATTTAAAACATTTCAAACTGGTATTCTCTCCCAGAAATTGATCCAGCTGCTATTTCAAAGCAGTCTGAGGATATTTAAAAATAAATCAAGAAAAAAATTTAAAGTTAGTGAGCGTTTTCAACAGAGTTCTGCATCACTACTGAATCACAGAACTACATCATGTAAGTAAATGTGATCATTTTCTTCTTCATTTTCAGTCATGGGAGTGATTTTATATAAAACACATGCACACATTTAAAGATCACTGCTTCCTTGTTTCATGTTTTGCAGCAGTGATGTAAAGCCAGTGAGCCTGAGCAGCCGTTACAGGGAATTGCATGTATTTTCATTAATTAAATATTAAGTGGTATTTCCAACTACTTTCTCTTTATAAAAATATTTCTTCAAAATTGTATTTAATTTATCATGTTTAAATATTAAATTTTTAATTAAGA
>NW_009601209.1:1929-2167 GCF_000690535.1 Cariama cristata | reverse complement strand
ACCGCGCGAGGGTGCACACCCTGACAGCACGGCACGGGTCCCCGCGTGGGAGCACGCGGCCCGGTGTCCCCGAGGGAGCGCGCACACCCTGACGGCGTGGGACACGTCCCCGGTACGACCACGCACGCCTGACAGCACGTCACGTATGGCCACGCACATCCCAACGGCACGGCACGTGTCCCCACACGACCACGCACACCTCGATGGCACGGCACGTGTCCCTGTACGCCCACGCACA
>NW_009601209.1:0-852 GCF_000690535.1 Cariama cristata | reverse complement strand
CTCCACGGCCCGGCCTGTCCCCCCATACGGCCGCGCACACCATGATGGCACAACACGTGTCCCCGTATAGCCACGCACACCTCGATGGCACGGCACGTGTCCCTGTATGACCACGCACACCTCGACGGCATGGCACGTGTCCCTGTATGACCACGCACACCTCGATGGCACGACACGTGTCTCCATATGACCACGCACACCATGATGGTATGGCACGTGTCCCTGTATGACCACAGGCACTTCGACGGCACGGCACGTGTCCCCGTACAACCACGCACATCCCAATGGCACAGCACATGTCCCCATACAGCCACGCACGCCATGATGGCACAACACGTGTCCCCGTACAGCCACGCACACCTCGATGGCACGGCACGTGTCCCTGTATGACCACGCACACCTCGACGGCATGGCACGTGTCCCTGTATGACCACGCACACCTCAATGGCACGGCATGTGTCCCCGTACAACCATACGGCACGGCACGTGTCCCCGTACAACCATGGGCACCTCCACGGCACGGCACGTGCCCCCATACAGCCGTGCACACCATGATGGCACAACACGTGTCCCCGTACAGCCACGCACACCTCGATGGCACGACACGTGTCCCCATACAACCGCAGCCACCTCGACGGCACAGCATGTGTCTCCGTACAGCCACGCACACCTCGACAGCATGGTACGTGTCCCCATATGACCACGCACACCATGATGGCACGGCACGTGTCCCCATATGACCACGCACACCTCGACGGCACGGCACGTGTCCCCGTACGACCACACTCACCACCACGGCACGACACCAGTCCCCGTACAGCCACGCACACCTGACGGCGCGGCCCCCATCCC
>NW_009601208.1:0-9098 GCF_000690535.1 Cariama cristata | reverse complement strand
CAGGTCTTACCTTTTTCTGATTCTCCTCCTCACATCAGGGAAGGAGGGGAAGAGTGAGTGAGTGGCTGCATGGTACTTAGTTGCTGACTAGGGTTAAACCACAATGCTCTTTATTCTCTCTGTCTTTCTTTAGACTTCCACAAGTCTTTTATAAAATTCTGTCCTCAGTTATTGCCAGTTCTGCTGTCATCTTTTCTCTTTGTTCTTCATCATCTCTAACTCTATCTTCTTTCAAATCACCTTTGATTTTATCTGCCCTAATTCCCAATGTTCTCATTCAGTCTTTCCTAATCTCTTCCTGGTACAGATGTTCTTTCCTCAAGAAACTCATCATCAACCTGCCTCCCTTCAGTTATATGTTCTTTGTCCAACGGATCTAAGCGTTTCGGTAACCTCTTTTATATCTTCACACTAAGTACCATCTCCACTTTTCTATTGGTTTATTTGGTTTCTGACCTGCGTCTTGCCATCTTGTTATTCAAAGCAATAGCCCCTTCTTCCTCATATGCTGATGACAGAATGATGGCTGCTGCGAAAACATGCTAGGAACAGTACTTTTAGCTGTTTTGTCTGCTGCTGGATTCCAGATCCTTAAGACCAGAGCATAAAAACCCCTGTACTTAGCCATTGGGTATACAGTTGGACTTGATGATCTTTGAGGTCTCTTCCAACCATAATAATTCTATGACTCTATGAAAAGGTGAAACCTACACAGTGCGAACAAACTCTTTCAAATGTATGAATGAGATTAAGCAAATCTTTATTAATCACAGGAAAATTGATTTTTCAAGACTTGTCCATTAGTCAGATTTGTGTAAATTTCCATAGATTTACAGCAACATAAATTAACTCCCCTGCCAAAAGTCAAGCTCTTTTTCTGAAGACAAGGAACTTGAGGACAGGAGACTCCTGCATAATATAATTTCTGTGCAACATAATTTGAGAAGAAATAGGACTCCAGTTTTGTATAAAGGTGATTTTACCAGAATAACTCAGACAGTTCTGTATAAAGATAAAAACGTAAACATTTTCTACACCTGAGACTTTGTGCAATACAGTAAGCCAGAGGCAGGATGCAGACCTTTAACACCATTCAGAATATAAAAGAATCTTTCAGACTCTTGTTAAACACTATGGCCTGCCACCATTTCAGCTATGACTTATTACACACACTACAGACACAACGGAAAATTTAAACTTGGTCACAGTTCAGATGGCAGAATATCAAGGAGAATTCTTAATCAATGGGAAGTGTTGTAGTGACTAGGCTGATCAAAATTTTGTTTGTATGCCCTTATCCAAAGTTCATTGACTTTGTTAAGAGTCTATTGACTTCTGTGCCTTTTAAAAGGGGTTTAAGTGCCTGTTTCTGAGAGATTACTACAGGATATTGAGCTCCCTCATGGTAAACTGTTTGATGTTTCCTTCAACACAGCATTGTTCTGTTTGAACTGAAAATGAAAATCTCAAACATGTAAAATATAGCAGCATTATTTTAAAGCAAAAGCATTATTCAGATTAATTCATTAATGCAAAAACTAAATTCTAATTTGTCCATGGGCATTTTGAAAGAACTTGGTCAATGTCAATATCTGTCAATTTCAGCTAGATAAATCATTTCTGAAGGCCAGATTTTCACTTGGGAGCTTTTTAATGATTGCCATATTACACATGAGAGCTCATTTCAAGATGAACTGATTTTACATTTCTATTTAAATATTATATTCAAGACTGTACAGACATGGCTCAGCATACTGAAATAAATTTGTATGCATAGAACTATATACAAATTCTATATAAGCATTCTGCATAAATGGATTTGTATGTTGGTAAGCAGAAGATAAATATAGTTGAGCCAATAGGATCAGTTGCCACAGCTCCCATTGGCCTTCTGACCTTAAGATACAGCTGAGTTAAGGGGCTCTAGCTACTGCCACTCCTCTTCATCTATAACCCTTATGTCAACAAAATAGATACATAATCAAAGAGCTCCTACACCACTGACTGGATATGAGGTATTCTAAAAGCCAACTACACCATGAAAAAACAGTTGAAACACTAAAAAAAGGGCCACAATCTATAAATATAGATGTTTAATAACCACATAAAATATTTTTGCAAATGAATTTAAAAACATCTGTTTCCTCTGACTTCTCCTTTTTATTTTCACCTGTGCACTTTCAGTAAGCAAGTCAATGAAGAGCTAATCTTAATGATAGGGTAGGTAACGTGCACTACAATAAAAAACTTCTGGAGAGATAATACTGAGACATTTAGTAATAACAAGTCTCATTCTTGTTGTTATATGATTGCAATTTTCTTATTGTATGATACGTGATAGAATTATAATATTTTAAAATACTGTAGTTCCCAAGAACCATTTATATATAAAAACAACTAAATTCTTCAGCCTTGATTGAAAATCATCCTTCAGCCTGGAAGTAGAAAATTCTTGAAACTAAGTACACACACCTAAATGTTTTCTTTACATTGCGTAACACAGAGGCAAAATTAACATTTGCTTAATTCTGATCTTATTTTGACAAAAACAGATGGACTATTGCATATTGCACTGTGTGGAATTTTTTTCTGAACTGGTGTTTTCATCATTGGGATGTTGAAGGACTGAAGTTGCTGTAGCCTTTCAAAAAGAACATGTGGGGAAACGTGTGAGAGGCAGATGAATTGAGGGTAATACGTGAATTAAGAGAGGCTTGAGCTGGCGAGGCACAAAGAAATGAATGTGTAACAGCCAGCACACTTCAGAGCAATTCCTCCAGATTTTAGCTTACCGAAAGTCCTGCAGGGTGAGATTTCAGCAAGAAGTGAACACATTCTGTTCAGAAGCTCCAGCGTGCACTCGAGCAGCACTACTGCTGACATACAGACACAGTGTCCTGGCTGAGGAAGCATTGTCTGCTGTTTGGCATACTAAGTTGGGTTCACCAGTTCAGGCATAATGCTCAGCTGATGAGCTATACTGCATCTGGTTCTTGAGAAACTTTGTCACATGTAACTCCTTGCACAAATGACCACTTTTATATGACAATAGTATAATATTATATTAATAGTGCAAAAATAATGTTTAAAAAAAGGGTTTTTTCCATCAACTAGACACAAAGTGAATCATTCTGAACCAGCACAATGTAACATTTGGTGTACTTGGAAAGTGGAGAAATAGGAAACTTCAGCAACATCCAGGTAAATTAGCTTACAATTCCAAGCTAATCAGTCTTAAGCATGAACTTTCCGAATGTGGAGGCTTAAATGAAATTTTCAGAGTTAACCTTCCATGGGTTTTCTTTTTTAATATAGATAAAAGACCACAACTTCCAAGGTTGCTATGTAACCCTGACAGTCTTTTTTACCTTTTTCCCCAGAGTCTTAATATATTCTAGCTATATCAACCTTTAATATTTAAATTAAAATTTGAAAAGCAGCTAGGTTGCAAGTGTGAGTAAATAAATTGTGCAGAAATTAAAAAATGCTACTTATACAGTGTTCTCCTACCTCAGCAAAAGTGTGAAAAATCTGAGCCTGAAAATTTATGCACACATTCAGAAAAGTTTCCCCTCTAAAACATAAATAATAATATTTTGCTAACTCATTTTTAAACTCATTTTTCACAACTAGCACACCTTGTATCTATGCACATACAGAGGAATACATGCGCTGAGCCTGACTATGTTAGACCATATGAGCACTTCTGATAACTGTGCTGTCACTGACAGGCTTGTGAAGGCTTCTAAGTCCACACACAAGTTATAACCATAACATTACACTCCTGGGTTTTGCCCTGTCTGGTACTAAGTTGGCAATTTACATATATTTCCATATAACTCAAAGGAGTTCACAGAGCAATAATTAATTTTCTCAACTACAGCTTGTGCAAAGCCTAGATTTAGCATTTTCAGTTCCTAACTTTCTGACAGTTACATGTCCATGTTCCCATCTAAAGACTTACAAGATGAAGAAGAAAAGCTGAAGATAAAAAAAAATGAAATATAGAAAGATACAAATGAAATGAGCTTCTGTGAAGAATTTAGTTCAAATGGTACCCCATTTGTCATGCAAGGACTTTATCCTCTTACTAAAGGTCTAAAGATCTTGTCAGGTACAACTTTTTTGTGATTCTGTGATGGGCTTGTTCTGTGAACATGGCCAATTCTTTCGGCCTTACTGACACAATCTCCTCATGATTACAGTGGGGATAAGGTAGCTGTCTAGCAGAAATATCCTAAGCGTTCATTAATTTATTGTACAATGCATAGAGATAAGAAATGATACCTGGATGCTAAGTATTACCCACATCAGTTTTAATGTCCATTTGATTGTAACAGTGAACATCTAAGTGCTATACTTGGAAGTACACTACTCTTTCCTTCCTCATTTAAGTCAAATGGTATAATGAAGGTAAAAGTTCACTCTCAGAGTGGTGTATTAGTTTTGCACACAGGGCAAACAAGAAGTCTGACCTCCTCAGCTGTGATCTGATCATGTTAGAAAGCTACTGTCAGATACACTCTGGAAAAGGGCTAAGAAGCACATGTAATTAACTGCTTGCAACTGGCTTGTGGAGGTCTGGGATAACTGAAACAAAGTTCAACCTAGGTGCATCACACCAGGATATGTGTGGTCTTCACCCACATGAAGCATAGAGTCCCATGAGAATATTCAAACTGTAAAATGTTCAATATAGTATCTGAGATGTACAATTGGTACATACACTGACAGCAAGACATTAATAGACATTTCAGTGTATGCCTAGTACCTGGGCAAGGTGGTTAAGCACTTGAGAAAGGTGTTTTAGGCACACGGCAAAGGTTGGTAACCTCTATGAGAAAAGTCCGTGTGCAGAGTTTTAAAAGAACTAGTGTTTTACAGGATCAAGATGATGATAGAAAAAATAGGCAGAGACAGAAAAAAAATTACTAAAGAGCATATATCATATAGAAACACAGCAAAATATCAAGATGTAAGTAGATTGACACATCACATGATGATTAGTATACTTGTTCATCGACTCACCTGAATGGGACGATCACAGTCCAGGTTCTCACCTTTTCAGTAACAGAGAAGAAATTTAGTACTTGGTCTTCTTGGTCCTCTCACTCTCTTCTTAATGTATGTGTCTGGGTAATAGCTATCCTACTTACTTGTCTACTCTCTTTAACTTCCACATGGCCAATGCATGACAGGCAAGGCAGTGGAATCATCTTAATTTCAGGTTACCCTGTTCTGGTTTTGAATCAAATGTTTTCATATTAACAGCAGTTTCAATTTAATATGAATAATATAAGAAATTAATGTAGCAAAATTCAGTCTGAGATCTTAGAGTAGGGAACGCTGATATTTATTTACAAAACCTTTAAGTTAGTTAATTTCACCCAATCACACTCAATCTCACACAGATTTTGTTCATTCACATTTTCACACCTACATACTCATGAGCATCAAGATGTGCATGTCCAAGTTGTCTGGCCAGGATCATTTATGTGCACTAAAGAGCGCTTCTTGGATTCTTCTTGATTGACAACAATGAACTATTTTTTTGATAGAAGGTTATATAGTCTTCAAAATTCAACAGGTGTTATAGGGTGGTCCTTTTCCTCAGTATGTTACTTACTCCAGCCTCCATAAACCTTAGACAAGGTTGTTGCTCATAGAGTTTGTTGGGTTTTGTTCTTTTTCTTTTTGAATATGTAATATGCACATATATATGGCTATACCTTGTTTTCCTGGTAGGCTAACAGGAAAGCGTAAGACACACGTTGTGCTGTAATCTTCCTTTCATCTTTCTGCTGTTTAGGGTGCATGATTTTCTGCTTGCAAGTCATTTGTGGTGCGGTCTACTCAAAAAGCGGACCCTCCGACCTTGATGGAAAAAAAGGCAGTTCAGCTTAGTTTTATTGTTTCTGATGGCATTGCTTAGAACAGCACTGCATTAGAGTGGCTACTGTCTGTGGAAGTCTAAGTAGAACTATGACAAGGCTTTGGCAGTGTTACAACTGATTATGGCAGTGTATGTAGATTGGCTATCAAGGGGAATTGTATCTTTTAATTTTTTTCAGCTGAATTAATTAGACTCTCATATTACTGATTATGATTTTTAATAACAGATGGATTCTATTAATAGTTACAGCTTAATAAATGAAGATGGTCCAAGAAATATTGGTTGTGACCTGTGTCTTCCCCATCTTGATCCCCACAGAAAATGGAATTTACAACAGCAACCATTTGTGGACAATTGAAAATGACTGTGTCTTGAAATGCCCCAAATGACCAAATTGTCTAATTGGCTTTTGAATTACAGTAATACTGAAATCTGATTACGGTCTGTGCTACAGAGCAGCTACTGGCTAATGGAAGAAGAAAGCCCTGGAAAGAGCAGTCAGCAGTTCATTCCTCTGCTAACTTTCTTTTGCAAAAATTGACTTTGTGCTCTTTTTTCACCAAATGTCTTTATCTATCAGATTTTGAGTGTAAAACCACAAGTTATATACAAATTTAAACCAACAAGTCTGAACGAGTTCCATAAAAGAGCAACGGGAATTGTCTGGAAAGGTCTTGGAATAAGTCCTGGACAATATTGGAGATAAACTGATAAAAAATTTAAACTATAATGAATTAAATGGTGAGAATATAATTATTGATAGTCAACATGATTTACTGGAATATAAATCTTGTCAAGCAAATCTGATTTCTCTGTCAGCCTTGATAAGATTATGCATTTGGTAAACAGAGCTGAAATTACATAAAGTATTTGACTTAATATCATATGACATTCTAATGAAAGGATTGAATCACACAACAAGTAGATCATGAGTTGCTAATGGGCAGGTGAGTTATTACTGAATTTTCTTTTATATGGTGTTCCACAGAGAACCATATTGGGCATAGTTCTGTTCAACATTTTCATCAATGACTTGGTAATAAATATAAATCACTACTGATAAAATGCACTGGAAGGAAGGTGCACAAATCATACCTGTGGAGTAATTGAAAAAGCACAACTTAAAACCATGTCTCAGAGCAAAGTAGTAGCAAAAACTACTAATTGCACTAGTAAATGTGTAAACAGTAGCAGTGGAATAAGAAATACAGCTGTGGACTCTTAGTGTAGATTTGTGTGATTAGTATTGTCACTTCATAAGATGAAGCTATAAACTTTTTTTGGGAGGGAAAGGTAATCTTTTAGTTGAACAACTGATACATTTGAAAAAACCAAACCTCTAACAATAATGACTTTGAAACATAGTATTCAGTTCTGCTGTCTTCAAAATCATAGAATCATCATACAATGATTTGGTTGGAAGGACCCTTAAAAATCACCTAATTCCAACCCCCTTGTCATGGGCAGGGACACCTGCCAACAGACCAGATTGCTCAAAGTCCCACCCAACGTGATCTTGAATACTTCCAGGGAGGGGGCATCCACAACCTCTCTGGAAAACTTCTTCCAGTGCCTCACCACCCTTACAGTGAATAATTTCTTCCTAATATCTAATCTAAATCTTCCCTCTTCCGGTTTAAAGCCATTTCCCCTTGTCTTATCACTCCGTGCACTTGTCAAAAGTCCCTCCCCATCTTTCTTGTAGGCCCCTTTGGATACTGGAAGGCTGCTCTAAGATGTCCTTCCTTTGGATACTGGAAGGCTGCTCTAAGATTCCTTTGAGCCTTCTCTTCTCCAAGTTGAGCAACCCCAACTCTCTCAGCTTGTCTTCATAAGAGAGGTGCTCCAACCCTCTGATCATCTTCATGGCCTCCTCTGGACTTGCTCCAACAGGTCCATGTCCTTCTTGTGTTGGGGTCCCCAGAGCTGAAGGCAGTACTGCAGGGGGGATCTCACCAGAGCAGAGTAGAGGGGCAGAATCACCTCCCTCGACCTGCTGGCCACACTTCTTTTGATGCAGTCCAGGATACGGATGGTTTTCTGGGCTGCACGCACATATTGCCAGCTCATGTTGAGCTTCTCATCAACCAACACCTCCAAGTCCTTCTCCTCAGGACTGCTCTCAATCCATTCTCTACCCAGACTGTATTTGTGCTTGGGATTTCCCTTAACCATGTGCAGGACTTTGCACTTGGCCTTGTTGAACTTCATGAGGTTTGCACAGGCTCACCTCTCAAGCCTATCAAAGTCCCTCTGGATGGCATCCCTTCCCTCCAGAGTGTCAACCACACCACACAACTTGGTGTCATCTGCAAACTTGCTGAGGCTGCACTCAAACCCACTGTTCATGTGGCCGAAAAAGATGTTAAACAGTGCCAGTCCCAATCCCGACCCCTGAGGAAAACCACTCATCATTGGTCTCCACTTGGACATTAAGCTGTTGACCACAGCTCTTTGAGTGCGTTTAAATGGTATTGAACAACTAGGCCAAGAAAAGCTACAGACACTGTGCCTGCATTAATGTTTAGTTTTCATTACGAGAACAGTTTTAAAGTAAATCTCTCGATTCTGCTCCATCACAGTGCTTTGGTTCACACCACAGGGCCATCTCAGAGTGCATGGACAGGGCTGTGTGTAGATAAAGGGGAAGATGTATGCTGGGAGTGTAGCAAGTCTACCATATTCTGATGGGCACACATCCAGCCTAGAGCTTGCTCAGAGTAAAACTCCCTCAAATACTTGTCAAGCAGGTATTGGATCCTTAAACAAGAGTTTATGTAGAAATCTAATCCTATGGTCTGTCACAAAGCTAACTCATCCATAATTAGAAATTACTCAAGGACTTCTTTCTATTTTATCACAAGCCATTTTCCTCCCCCAAACCCAAAACACACTAAAAAACGTCCCCCCAAAATGGTGTATTCCCCCAACTTTCAAAGCTTTCACTTTCATGCCAAAGAAAAAAAAAATCCTTTCTCACAGGGCAGGAGTAGTTGCTGGACTGAAATGTGGAGTGGAATGTAGACTGTTAAATTTTTTTACCTGTAGAAATGAGCGTCTTTTGGAAGATACAATTTAGAGTTGTGCTTTAGCCATTTACAAATTTTTTGACTCAGTATTGGTAAAACTGATAAATTGGTATACACATCTATATATATATATATCTCATATGTATATATGATATTGGTATATATATATCTTTCAT
>NW_009601207.1:0-872 GCF_000690535.1 Cariama cristata | reverse complement strand
CCCCCATATCTATACGTACCCCCCATACCTATAGGTACACCCCCATATCCATACGTACACAATCTATACGTATCTATATACACCCCATACCTCTACACACACCCCCATATCTATACGTTCATGTCCATACACCCCCATATCTATACGTACACAATCTATACATACACCCCATATCTATATACACACACCCCACCCACCCCGTATCTATACATACACAATCTATACCTATACATACACAATCTATACATATCTATACACCCCCCATACCTATACGTACACAGTCTACACATATCTATACATACACACCCCGTATCTATACCTATACACCCCGTATCTATACATACACAATCTATACCTATACATACACAATCTATACATATCTATACACCCCCCATACCTATACGTACACAGTCTACACATATCTATACATACACACCCCGTATCTATACCTATACACCCCGTATCTATACATACACAATCTATACCTATACATACACAATCTATACATATCTATACACCCCCCATACCTATACGTACACAGTCTACACATATCTATACATACACACCCCGTATCTATACCTATACACCCCGTATCTATACATACACAATCTATACCTATACATACACAATCTATACATATCTATACACCCCCCATACCTATACGTACACAGTCTACACATATCTATACATACACACCCCGTATCTATACCTATACACCCCGTATCTATACATACACAATCTATACCTATACATACACAATCTATACATATCTATACACCCCCCATACCTATACGTACACAATCTACACATATCTATACATACACACCCTGTATCTATACCTATACACCCCGTATCTATACATACACAATCTA
>NW_009601206.1:5359-22507 GCF_000690535.1 Cariama cristata | reverse complement strand
CTCACCCTGCACTTCAGGGCACTGCACTTGTGCATCCTGTGGGCATCCTGGCAGCGCTGAACCCTTCGGCTCAGGAGAGAGGAAAGCCAGAGCAACGAGGCACCCGGTCAGTGCCTGCTCTGTGCAGGTCGCCTTCGTCCCTTGGGGCAGGGAGAGGTGGGAGTGCTGCCCAGCTTGGGATGGGGAACTGCTTGCTGCAGGGTTTTGTGGTCACTAAATGTTTGCAGGGATTGAGATACCTAGAAGAAAAATTTAGGGAGCAGAAACCTGCCTGAGAACTATCAAGTCCACTTCAGGACATCTCTGTGCTGGAAACTCTCCTTGTATCTTTGCCCTGGTCTTACTCTTTCAGTTAAAGATGTGGTGGAGAATATGGGGTCCTTCTCATGCGAGGCACGGACAACCCAGCACACCAATATGATGACCATTTATTATGCTCAAAGCTGCTTCTTATGTTTTCTACTTCCGTACACGCACCTGTTCAAGCTCCAATTGGTTACATGTACTGTTCACGCAATTATCACGCTCCTTAACAAGGATTCCGATAGGTGTTTATGCTATGCATAGCTTTTACGTAAATTAAACACAAGCTCTTTGTCTCACCTTTTTACTATGATTTTGTTCCTCAATTTTATCTACTCCCTGTTCCACAAACTTGTTTATTTGTAGCACTCTCTGCATTTTTCCCTACATCTTATCACATTTTCAAAATGTCCTCCAGCTCATTGCTAACATAAAATGATCCTACACCAGAAACTGGGGAAAAGTAGCAAACCAGACCCTCGTAGGCGGTGGGGATTGCTTCCCAGGAGAGTTTTACCTTAGTGAAACCCATAGCAGCAGGGAGAGCCATGGACTGCTGCTGGAGCAGGAACTGCTCTGTCCCAGCCAGGACATTTCCATGGAGCAAACATCTGGTGGGAGACAGCATTTAACGCCCACTGCTTGACTTCAGATGTCACCTCAAACCAACACTGGCTGCTGGAGCTGAGTGAAGAGAAGCTGCCAGGGAGCTGCTGGGGGCTGGAAGTCCCTGCTGTTGGGTGGCCAAGAGCGCAGCAGGATTTGGGAAGCATTTGGATGGGTAGCTTGGCGTCAGGGGCTGTGTGGAGCTGGTGCTGTTGCAGGAGAGATGAGAACCTGTCTGTATGCTGGGACGTGCTGTGCTGGAGGAACAAGATGGCAATGCAGAGACACCCACTCGCTGAGCCCGTCCTCCTGGGCCGGTGGGTGCCAGCCCTGTTGTACTGTGAGGATATTTTAGGATGCTTTCCTGCATCTGCTGGCCTGAGTGTCTCCACTGCCTTTGGAGAGCCCTGGGATGAGGGCTGGGATGAGGATCATTTGCTCCTTAGTCCGGCAGTCCAAATGCAACTCCAATTTTGCCTGTCGCTTCGAAATCCCAGAGGCCCAGGAGCCAGCAGCAGTCTCTTTTCAGTCTGCCTCATGCCATTGAGCCTGCTGACTTTGGAAACCGCATCCGCGCTGGGGGCACCAGGGGTGGGGTGGGGTAGGGTGGGGACAGCCACCCTCCACCTGCTGCTGGTGAAGGAGAGCTTCTCCTCCAGCCAATGTCAAGTCCATTGTGGAGCTGCCCTGTACCTCCCCTCCCTGTGCGGTGGTGCCCATTGCAAGGCAGGCACGGGCTGCACTCTGAGGTCCCACCAGTTCCTCTGTGCTCTGGTTTGGGGGGGTCAGTGCTTGGTGCCGGAGACTCTCAGGGGAGCGAGTGCCGCCTGCTTCACCCCGGAGCTGCTTTCAGCAGCAGTGGCCCTGAGCTCTCTTTTCCCTCAGACATCCCCAAGTGCAGGTGCCCCGCGCTCTGCAGTGCTGAGGGCAGTTCTCGGGAGCAGCGTAAGGTACTTTCTGGCTCCGAGCTCCTTCACTGCTCATTTCTTTCAGTAGTTTCTAATTTCTCAAACCATTCTGGGTGGCTCGCAGTGGGCACTGGGCTCTGACGCTGGTGGGCGAGGGCTGGGTTTTCCCTTAGCTGTTGGGCCTGGAAGTGGAACTCTCTGCTCTTGCTGTGCTGCCCCAAGACAAAAGCCAGAAATGATTTGTGAAGGTGAAAGTGCTTCTCAGGCAGTCTGTCCTGGCAGGGACGGAGGAGCTGCAGGGGCCTTATCCTGCAGCCTCACAGCATCAGCTCTGTCTGCACTTTTCCTGGCAAAGCTTAATCTAAATTGGTCTCAGAAACTTGGGTATGCTGAGCCCATTCCTGTAATGAGCTCTTCCCTCATTAGTGTCTCCTAATTCAAGCGCTTCCTAACACCTAACCTACTTCTCTTTTGTTCACTTAAGTTCACTGCTTCTCAGTCACAGCAGACGGATGGACTGACGACTTTGAAATGATGTTTCTGCAGGATCAAAGCTTGACTGTGCGGACAGACAGGTAGCGAGGAACAAATCCTGACAGAGGCAGCCTCCCGGCAGGAGGGGGACCTTGGCATCAGGACACTGCCACAGCTTTTGACCCTGGACTGTGAACATGCTGATGGTGTGGGAAGAGCCCTCCTACAGGACAGGTCCCTTCTGACCCCTCCTATGCAGATCACAGGTCCTTTATCTAGTGGAACTAGATTTAATTTTCTTAACATTCATTCCTGTGAGAACCACTCAAAGCTTTCTCCCTCCATAAGCCCCAAGACCCTGGTCCTAGCACCTGACATGAGATTTCCTGGGTCTCAGTGGGAGCACATCAGAGATACAGAACAGACGTTCATTAATGGAGAATGAGCTGAAGGAAGCAAATTTATTGGGATGCTTTACCAGACATTGCAGAGAGGCACAGAGTATATGGAAATTCGTGGCATGTAGCTTTTCTGCTTGCTGTGAGTTCTGGAGGCAGCTAAGAAACCCTAATGAAAAGTCACTCCAGGGCTGAGCGTCTTCCTCCCGCAGGGAAGGTACATGTGGAATCCACAAATTTCCCAAGTGATTTTTTTTTATTCTTGATTATGAACATAATAACAAGGAATCATTGGCGAGCACAGAGGAAAAGAGCTGAGCGGAGGGGGAGCCTGCACTCAGAAAGGGGAATTGGAAAGTGGCATTTCATTAAAACCCTACTACCCTTGGGCTCCTCTCTCTACTCCAGAAAGGCTCAAGCTCTTTGGCCATGCAGAGCCTTCACAGAGCGTCCAGTGTGAACAGGTGGGCAAAGAAGCACTAACAATACGGAGCTGGTTTGATGAGGATAAGGGAGGATTTACAGTTCCCTTTGCACAGGCTGCCCCATGTCATGCCGCCCTTGAAATTCAGCCGTACAGAATAACAAGCCGAGTACCACCACCCGCCCTCATAGCTGTAGGCACAGTTCTTACTGTAAGTGTCCTGATCCCGATCTTTTGTGGAGAACTTCATGTTGTCATGCATAGTGTTGGGATTGTCTGAGGTCATGGCATCCCCCGCCGTCCCTGTGTAGGAGCCCAACCTCAGCCGGTAGCCATGGGACTCATCTTCCACACTGAAGAGGTTGTAGTCTGCAAAATTGATGTTGTCTGTGGAGTCCTGGATGATAAACCTGACCTGGTAGACCTTCTGCTTGGCAATCTGATGGATGTACTCGGTACCCAGCCAGTACTCGTTGCGCACGTTCCCAAAGCCGTACTTGTAGGTGCTCCAGGCCTCGGCCCAGGTGACCGGTGTGTCTTTCTGGTTCCTCTGGATGACCGTCCAGCCTCCGTTTGTCACATTCATTTCGCAGTACACCACAAGGTGGTGGAGCCCTTTCGGCTGGATGATGTAGACTCCGCTGCGGCTGCCAGCTGGGATCTCACTGCAGTCCTTGGGCCAACCTGGGGCAGGAAACAGAGATGGTTATTAAACCCCACACAATGAGACACTGAAAGCACTCGGTATTTCTTTTCTGCACATATCCTTTTGCACACACATTCTTGGGCTGTACTCCTGCCACACGCTCACAAGAGTAAATCAAAATCTTGAAATTATCAATGTAAGAGTTGGGCTTCATATCTTCCCAAGACAGGGTTCACACTGATGGGGACACACTGCCAAAATGTGTCTTTCAGTGCTGTGGTGATTTGCCTGTAGCATGCAGGTGATGTATGACCACACAGACAAATGCAAATCTGGATTATAAAGGCATTTGCTGTTACACCATGGAGGCTTTAGAGCTTTGTAGTAATCTCAGAAACCCTGGAGAGAGTGCGATCAAGACATCCATATTGCTAATAATTAAATCAGCCCTTGTCATCTCAATAGGGCAACTCCATTGGTTTTCTCTGGGCTTACCAGAGTAGCTCTTTAGAGACTTCCTGACTTGTTTGACTTGATTATGGCCTTTCCACGCTCCAGAGTGTCAGCACCTTATACAACAAACAGCTGAATGCACCTACACACTTCTGGGGAGGGACTTGGTCCGCTCCCAGTGTCTCTGCTACTGGTTATTCCTACCCAGATAGGACCTATCTTGTGGTCCTATGGACTAATGTTGACTCAGTTAGTTCAATAACGCAGTCAGTCCCTGTCTTACCCTGTCTTCTCATCGCCTATATAGTGAAAACAGGAAAATAACCAATCACCACTTCCCAAAGGCCAATAATGCATTGTCACTTTCCAGTTTGAACCTTTAGGTGTGAAATTCCCCACGCTAAAGATCCTCATCAACTACTGAGTCCAGGACATGGCTGGTAATAGAGTCCTGCTGAGGTTATGAGCTGTCGCACCTCTGCAGCCTATCAGAAAATCTCTATTTTTCCTGGGAGGAGCCAGTGCACATACAGGACATGGGCTAAGGTGTCTGAGAGCTCTTCATGAGCCCAGCAATGGTGAAACCTTTATGAGCAGATGTACTCCTTGAGAAGAGACTTACCACGGCCTGCCGGTGGGTGGGGGGCAACGTCTCTGACCTCTCGAACACGTTTGCCACCATTATCTGAATTAACAAGAACAGAGGAAACAAGAGTGAGTGTTGAGAGTAGACACGTCAGGTGCCTGCTGGGAGAGCATGATCTTCTCCAGATGACATTCCTGTTTTTCTGTTGTTGCTCCTAATTGCAGAGGGACTTCACCATTTCAGATATCACCCAGTTGGTAGTTTGAGGGAATTTATGTGGTGTTTGAATGGGGAGATGCTTCCTTGGTGAGAAGGATTTGGGCACACTGTGTGGGGAAGGGACCCCAAATGGTGGTGGACACACAGGCAGGATGGTGTTAAGGTGCAGTAGAAGCAGTTAGGAAGGGACTCGGGAAGAAGAGGGATTAGAAGGGGAAGAAACATGAGAGCAGACACAGGAAAACTAGTGCAGGTATCAGGAGTTGGGAGAGGGGCTCTGCTCCGCTGGATCAGAAGGGAATTTGAAGGGTGTTGATGGAAAAGAGGATGGTTTAGAGTGAATTAATGCAATTCTTTTGCAAGGACATCTTTTATGTGTATCCTGATGGCTATAAAACAGAGGCTTATGGAATCACTCAAGCCATTCCTGTCCCCTGTGTGAAACAGATGCCTAACCCTGCAGCCGCTGCTCTCTGAGTATCTGCTCAATATCTCCTCAAAAATCTGCTCCCTGCTTTCACTCTCAGCTGGTGCTTTCCTATCCTCTCCCTTATGAAGTGTTTAACTTAAGCCTCTTGCACCGTGTATAAGCCTGTTCCTTCTTTTACTACACCCAGAGTATGCTTTTTCCTCCAAACAGACTGCAATACTGCTATCACTTCCCTCTTCCTGACCTTCTGATTTTGGGGGTAAACCATTCAGTTCTTCAGCCTTCCCTGACACAGTTTGCCTGCCAGATTTTTGACCCTTTTCCTTCTGACTCTTTCCACATGTGTCTCAAAGGCCACCAGTGAACGTGGTGGTTGGCCTGAGCCTGTGTGGAGTGGAAACACTCATGGTCTAGAGGGCTTTCCTACCATGGTATTTACTTTTACTACAGCCATATGAAGCTGTTCACTCATGCTCGTTTTGTCAGCCACAGTCTGCCCCTGCTCCTTTCTGCCTTCACGTCCTATCCATTTGGAAGCACTCCTCCACAAGTCAAGACTTTTGAATGCTAGCCTGTCTCCTCTGGCATGCCTCCCTGCTTACCCATCTTGCAGTCATGCTGCTCGTGTTTTCAGAGCAGCCCACCAGTGGTCTGGGTGAGAGAGGAGTGTGAAGCCCAGAGCACATCCCCTTTCTCTACTCAAACCTGCAGTTCTCGGTGAAGCCCAAGCTCTTGTCTCAGTCACGGGTACTCTCTGTGTTGGCCGTTTCCTGACAGCTGACCTTTGCAGTGAAGGCTGATGTGAAACCTGCATCAAACACTTCGACCTTGAGCTCTTCTGCCAAGAACTCTTCCTCCTCTCTTGGAAGGGAACCAGCTCTTTCTGTCTTGTCATGTCCCGCTCACAGACTCCAGTTTTATTCCAGGAGCATTTCTTGGAAGCTTCCTCATTGCTCCAATATACCCTGGTATTTGTAGGCTAGTCTGTGCCATCACCTGGCCAATTGCCCTGTGTCAGTGCCACTGCTTAGACCCTTTGTATAAACTTCATTTAGTTCCTCTTTGCATTGACTTTTGTCTTGAATTCAGTTCTCCACTGACCTTGTGATGTCCAGAGGTGGCTACTGTTCTCCATGTCCTCAAAACACACTGTGATTGTTTGCCTTAACGTCTTTAACACTGCTTCTCCAAGGAAGAGCCCATGGCCCACAACATCTTTGGCTTGGTCTTGCTGCCCATGAGGCTGAACCTGTCCCTTCTCCTGGAATCCTGTGAACTACTGGACTCACTTATGGACATAAGAACTTCACGCCAGACAGGAGAAGAGACAGGCAGCCAAGCAGAGGAGGACTCTGAGATTATTCTTGTTCCAGTAAGACAACCTACACTGCATTGGCATTGCCCACACATAGCGCGGTATTTAGCCCTTGTCTTACAGGGATGTGGTTAGGCTGGCAAGGTCTGTGTAGGATCTGACTGAATGTGACCTTCTTTGTTTCTCCCTGTTGTAGTGGTATACTTACCGAGCTGGGAGGACTCTGGGGGAACATTCATAATGTCATCCAGCTTGCCTTTAAGGAGATGCGAGTTTTTTATGTTGAAGGCAGGAAGAGATGCTGCCAGAGCCAGCAGGCAGGTGAGAAGCAGGAGACAAAGGTGCTGGGTAGCTGAAATGGGAAGAGATTGGAAAAGAAGAAAGAGATCATAACTCTTCCATTAGAGAGCCATGAATCCCATTTGACTCCTTTACTTGCAGAGTAAAATAGAAAAACAAAATTCTTTATGTGTAGAGCTCCCTCTTGGAGCTATAAGCCCCAATTCACTCATTTAGGTGAGCTGTCATGTACTTATTGGCAGGAGTCATTAGCGGTGGCACTTGCTGTTGGTGGTTTTGGAGACAGAAGTGCCAAAACCTTGTCCAAACCCAAAGTGACTGTAATCAGAAATCCCTGTAAAAAGCAAATCTCGGGGCAGGAGATAACAAGCAGGGTGAGCCCAGAGGCAGGAATCCCCTTTCCTCCCAGCTCCCATCACGATCCAGTGACACACTCACATGGTGTAAACTGGGACGACACCTGCCTCCAGTCCAGGTTTGTGGGCAGTAAGAACCCAGACGTCTGGGTGGGAACAAGCCCCAGGCCAGGCTGTGTGTATCTCTCTGCTCTGCGCGAAAGCAGCACGACTGAGAGGGGCAGCACAAACTTTCAGGAATTAGTGCCTGGCTGGTGCAAATTATGTCCTTTATATGGTTATACGACTACTTCAAAATTTCCATATGTAGCAGGCTGCTGTGGTTTGTTCTTGTTCAGAGCAGCTCGGGAAACCAGCACACTTTTTACAATATTAAATCTACATAAAACAATACAAAATTTGTCATGATTCTTAGAGAGTGGGGCATTTCCCATGGGGAAATCTGTTCATGGTATGATAGATGTAGCTCACCCTGGCAGATTACCAATGTGATCCCTCCACTGTTCAAAAAGGAGTAGAGCCAAACCTATTGCACTGCCCTGGGATACCTGGGTTTGGCACTGTTCCCCGAGATGTCTGAGAAGGAAAACAATCGATGATGCCGTCCTGGAACCACTGTCCGCGACTGCAGCCACGCTAGAGACAAGCACCCCTTTCTGGCAATGCTCAGAGCCATCCCAATCGTTTGCACTGATTACAGTTTTACAACAAAGGTCTTTTAAACACGCTTCAGTCCAACTGATCTGCTTCTCAGTGCCTATGTAACATACTCTTCTGTTCAGAGGCCTGTTTCAAGCTTCTTTAGGCCACCACAGGAGCAACGCTCCCTCCACTGCTGGTCCATTCCCCCATGGATAGTCATGAAAGGTCTGGGTAGGAAGGAGATGCAGGGGAAAGGATCAGCCTCTGCTGGGTGTTCTTCTGGCTTTCAAGCACCGAACCTCCAGATTTTGATACCTGTTCAATACTGCTCCTTAAGCAAGAATATCTAAAAAAATCCATTTTCTATTCTAGGGTATTTAATACTTTCCTTGGAGAACTGAAAATTGCAGAGACTGTTTGGTAAATATGAGGCTAGCAAAACAGGCTATCTGGCACTCCAAGGCTACACTGATCCAGTTTGAAAATAGCAGAACGTGCAGGCTCCTGCTCCAGTTCCCAGCCCAGGGCACAGCAAGCCCAGACAATGCAATGGACTTAGTGCTGGGCTGGCCAGGGTGTGGGGAGAAGGGAGCCCTGCAGAAGACAAAGTGCCGGGACGCCCTGTGACCTACAGCCACACGCAGCAGTGCCATCTCCTCCCACCCCATCCCACACTCACCCATGCCGTATCTGCAGGGACCCTGCGGAGCGGGAAGACGAGCAGTTTTGGCCTGGCTGGAGGGGTGTCCAGCCTGAAAGTTATAGGGCTCAGCAGGTGAGGGGGTGGAGGCACGAGACCCAAACCACAACACTTGTCCTCTGATTGGCAACAGGAGTAGTGGTTTATGGCTTATTTGCTCTTCATTGTTAAGTGCTATGTCCTCGGGCAATGAAGGCTGTGTCTTGCAAAGGTGAAGGGCTTTCTTCAGAAGTCAAATCAAATAATTTGGTACCAATAAGTGAATGCCTTAAAACAACCGCCATTTACAGTGCCTGGCTACCCGCCCTGTCCTGGCAGGGTTTCCCCAGGGAACGACATCCTCTGGGCACCTCTGCACATTTCAACTCACAAGTAAATACCCAGATGACATTCCCCCTCCTAGATGGAAATCAAACATCAGGCGTAAATCACTCTCTCCAGAGCAGGCATTAAGCCCAACAGCCACTGGGGACCCCATTAGACCCTTCAGGGAAGAGGTACTCCAGTGTTCCTGGCAAATTGTGCACCGAACCTCAGAAAGTGCCACTCCAGGTGCCTTCTGACGTGTCTGCCACCACCACACTGCCTCTTGTGCAACGTACACCGTGGTCTCCCCTGGCACCGCGGCCCTTGCAGCAGTCACAAGGGAGTGACTTGGGGAATCGTGATGTGACACTGATGTAAAATGGTCTCACTTCAAGCCCCTCTCTGCTACTGCGAGTGCTTACACCGTGGATTTCTTACAGAAAATGCCAGACCATCCTTGTCCTAAGGATTGATACCCAGAGTATTCTGAGTTATGAGGACTCCTGTACCCCAGCATCCACCTTGTGCTAGACAGTGCAAGATGGCCAGAGCCTGCGGAGGAGCAAGCTGGGCTTTTTTCACAGGCTGTTCCCTTGCAGCATGGCTGCCTGGTGATGGGGGCTCCTGTGCATGCCCTGCTCTGCTACTGCTTTTGCTCAACAGCAGATGCAAGCAAAGGTAGGCAGCAACCTTCAGCAGCGTTTCACCAACAGCTTCCAGTCCCTGGCAAGCTTTTCCAGGACAATGTGGCTGATGTTTGGGTTAGGATGTGTAAAGCAGGCAGGGGGAAGGCCATAGAGGCAATTTCTCTGAAATCTTAGCTGTGTCTTGGGGCCCAGCTCCTGCTCAGTATATCAGTTTGATACTGAAAGAGCCACAGTTGTGGCACAGATGTGTTTATTGCCGCATCTGGAAAAATGCAATCAGGAGGGTGAGGGAAGTATGTGAGACAACAGCTGGAGTGCTGTGTCCTGTGTGGGGCCCCCCGGTGCACAACAGCAACTAAAACTCCGGGAGGAGTCTGGCTGAGACCACCAAGACAGCCGAGGCAGGAGCGCATGACATATGTGGACAGGCTGAGAAAGATGGGCTTGTTCAGCCTGGAGAAGGGAAGGCTGAGATGGGATCTTGTGGCTGCCTACAGCTACCTGGTGGGAGGACGGCGAGCAGATGGAGTCAGGCTCCTCAGAGCACTGTGTCTCGTTTTGGATCCCTCATTACAAGTAACACATTGACAGAGTAGAGCAAATCCAGTGGAGGCCACCAGACTGCCCTGGGGCCTGGAGCTCAGAGCGTGTCGGGGGAATCTGAGAGAATTGGGCTTGCTCCATCTGGAGAAGAGCAGGCAATGGAGAGGTCTTACTGCTGACTACAGCTGCCTCATGGGAGGATACAGAGAACATGGTGGGATGAGAAGCAATGGATCTAAGTTAGAATATGGAAATTCCAGTTAGGAATAGGGACTTCTTTTAACATGAGGTTGGTCAAATACTGGAACAGGTGTCCAGAAAGACTGTGGGATTTCTGTCCTTAGAGCTGTTCAAGACCTGACAAGGACCTGAATTTTTAGATCTGCTTTGAGAAGAGATTGGACTAGGTGGCCTCCAGACATCCCTCCCAACTGAAATTATTCTGTCATCCTGTGATTCTGTGACTCTCCTTGGAGGTGCACAGAGATAGGATGAGAGCCAACAGACATAAGGGGAGGGAGGGAAATCAGAACTAGATTAAAAAAAAATCAGCCTGAGGGTGTTCAAAGACTGGGGAAAAAAAAAAAAAAAATTTGTGGGACCTCCATTCCTTGACATATTCACAACTGACCCAGCCATGACCCTAAGGAAGCCATTCTAAGTTGTCACTGCTTTGGCCTTGAGATCAGACCAGAGACATTTGGAGGTCCTCCTGGTCTTGGTTACCCTGTGTTTCTCCGGTTCTGTGAAGAGCCCCCTCCCCAGCCCTTATGACTGTATCTCTGCAGGAGCACAGCCACAGCGCCAGGCCTTGTGCAAGATGCAGAGCTGGCCGCAGAAGAACGTGCCTTGAAAAGCCACTTTGTGAGCCCAAAGAGCTATAGCAAAAGCCCGAGGACCCATGGAGCATGAGACCTGTACCGGCAGCCAGGGCAGTGTGATTTGCTCTTTCAGGATTACCTGCTACTGTCATGACCCTGAGTGCACCAGTATGCCTTAATGGCTGGTGACCAGTCCCACCTGGGACCTTCACCTGGGCCCATGAGGCCTGTTTCAGCTCGGCCCTGGGTCTTCAGTCCTAACCTGAGCCACATTGTGTGAGTACTGGTCTCCAGTCCCCTCTCTGGCCTTCATTTCTGGACCCTAGACCTAGGCTGTAGATAGCTTATTTCCTGGGCGGACCGCTCAGATCTGTCTTGTGGCTTATCTCCAGCCCTGGCTTTGCACTGTGTCCTTTTGTCCAGGATCTTGGACCTGGCTGACTGCTTGCCTTGCCTGGAGCTCTTGCCAGGGCTCAGCTCTGCCTGCTGTGCTCAGACCTGGCAGGATGGAGCCCCGCCAGGCAGGGCATGGCCTCCTCGGGGTGCACCCTTGGCTTCTGACTTGCCTGCCTGTAGGGAGCAGCCAGCCTTCGCTGCTCCCGGGGAGCTGGCTCATGGCTTCCTCCTCCTGCCTGGAGTCCCGCGTGGTGCCCCTCGCTCTGCCTCGCTGGAGTGCAACCACGGGCTGTTGTCCTCAGCTCTGCTTCCAATCTGTATCTGCTCAGAGGTCCTCTTTCAGCTGTCTTCTTAAACAGAGGTCCTATGTCAGCATGATTCAGAAAACCTTTGTTTGGCAACTTTGAAGACACCATCCACTGGAATACTGGAGCTGAAGTCAAAACCGATGTCTCTGCTGGACTGTAGATAAGCTGTCCGGTTGACACACTGTTTCTTTGGAGGAAACGCCGTTTACATTTATTCGGAGCAGCCCAGTGGAGCCTGCTGTACAGAGTGGCAGGGCAGAAAATCCTCCCTCGTCAGCCCTCTTGCCAGCAGTGATCCCAGTGCTGGCCCACCAGCAGCAGCCTGCCTGCCAGCCCTGGCACGGACACCCCACCACAGCCCGAGGCGTTGCGTTGCTCAGCGCTGGCATTAGCTCTGGGGACAGCCCATGGGAGCCCCTAAGTCACCCACTTCCCCAGCCCCCACAAAAAGGGGACATGACCCCTCTGCTTGGTGTCCTTCTTCCTAGTGCATCTTGGGCTCTTCTCCCTCCATAGACTTTTATAATTCTCCAAAACTAAATGAGGCTGCGGACAAGGAATCCCAACTTCTAACCAAGCAAGCAGGGGTGAGAACCAGGGGTTCATATGGAAGTTGATCCAGAGATCCCTTGCCTCGGAGGGGTCTGGATGCAGCTGTCCATCCAGACCTGCAAGTTGCACTGCCTGATGTTGGCTCCTCCAAACGGAAAGTTTGGTGGGAGCCTCAGCTGGACAATGGCTTGCTGTGAACACTAGGTTTAAAGCTGTACCATGAAGAAGACGTCTGGTCAGTAGGCTAATGAAACCAAGACAAGAGTAGAAAGTAGAAAGACCACATCTTTATCCTCTTAAAACTGGCTTGGCAAAGTGATGGAGCTCTCTGCACCTTCTGGCATGAACAGCCCTCCCAAACAACCTGTCCTGGCAGCATTTTGCTCCTGTAGAGGGACAAACCCCTGGTCAACATTTCTGGGGCTAAGGGGGGATCTGCAGAGTCTCACCAGGCCAAAGACACGGACTGGGAAGGAGAGTGGGAAAGGGACGCACAGGCACCTGTTTATTACCTGGAGCCCTTGCCCTCTACTCAGCGCATGCAGATTGGGGTGCCAGGGGACTGTACACAGTGACTTCTGGCTGCTGGGCACTGGTTCCAGCCCAATGACTTAACTCATTGATCCCGAAACCTGTCAGTGGAGAGTTAGCAAGCAGGCATGTCTCTTGAGGACCTGTCCTCATCTTTCCAAGGTCACCTTTGGGACTGGGCACTTAGGAGACCTAACCTTTCCTCCTTTGCTAGTTTCTATAGGTATGTCCTTAAAAAGCTGGATCTCTCCACTTCAGTTTGGTCATAGCTCTCCAGAATTTGCTCCAAGTGGGCAATTCATGTGTAGTGTTTGTGAGACTGGGAAAGTCAATAATTGAAATCCCTCCTCACAAGGAGGCATGCCTCCCTCCCCTCAGGGGGTTTAGTTGTGCTGTCATGGGATCTGAAAACAGCTCGAGTCACAATCTGCAAGTTCCTCCTTGTGCCTCTACAAATAACAAGTGTGAACACAAGTGGGTGTGTGCGGTGCCTATAAAGTCACCGTGGAAACCTCGGCATGGGAGGGTGCACCACTGGGTTCCTGCTCTCTGCTCAGCCGTGCTGTTGTGATGGGTGAGTTGGCTTCTCAGCAGCACATTTAATTAATGTGTGGTGCTGGGCTCAAACAAGACCTGACCGGGGTGAGTATACAAAGGCACAAGATGATTAGCAGGGACAGCAGCAGTGATCTTGCCTGGGTGATGCATGCTGCCAGACACCCTGGTAGTAGAAGGGACGCAAGACCAAAGCACCAAATGCAAACAAGACACATGCTTGGTGCCAACCTATGCTTTCCACAGGCTATCTGTGCCCTGTATTCCCATGTCCTGTCAAGGGAGGTTAGTGTGGAGTCCTAGAATTCAACTTGGTCCTTCCCTTCTGGACCAATGCATGTGGCACCTGTGGTTGCACAGGCATCCTTCCCTAGGCATGATGGCATCTCCCCCAGTAACTGAGCTCGTGCAGGGTATAGGGGTGTGCTGGTGGCCAGCACAGAGGGTTTGGGCTTGTGTCACTGTGTGGGCCTAGGGGACTTCCTCCTGTCTGCTTGGGAGTTGGTATCTGTGCAATAGGACCCATCCTTTGGATCTAGTTTCCTGCTAGCTGCCGTTGGGCTGGAGTCACTTAAGCATGGTTACTCCAAGAACTGTTTCTTGTGATCCCTCCTTCCCCCCCAGCAAACTGCTCCCCAGATCTAACTGTGTCATTGTCCTCTCTTAGCTACTTTTGGGCTGTAGGTTCCAGGAACAGATCTGCAGGTTGTTGTCTGGTGCAGGAAAGGGGCTGGTCAGGAGAATGACAAAGCCATTTCTCACCTTACTTCAGCCTGCAGGGGCAGAGCCTGCACTGAAGCTGCATCTCCCACCACCCTGGGAGCCCCCTGCTCCTACCTTCACCCCATGGCTCTGCCTTCCCTGGTCTGAGCTCCCCGGGGGCTGAGGGGGCTGCCCAGGGATCCTGAGAGTGATGGACACTTTCCTCCCCAGGGATCCAGGCTGGGACAAGTTTGCTCCGTGGGGACCTTGTCCTCCTACCCACAGTGGTGGCGATGCTTCTCCTCTGTGCAAGCGCTGGCCCAGCTGTACCCACTGCCAGCTCCCGGAGTGGTGAGTATGGAGTGGGTGGGGGGCACTGGCTGGGCACTGAGGTGCGGAGCAGGAAATTATCTCCCTAGCTCAGCACTGACTTTCAGGTCTGCTAAGTGCTAGGAAGGCCAGCATGGACCCAAGGCTGATGCACAACACAAGAACTCCTCACACACACAAATCCCTGGGCCATGGCTTGTAAGGTAAGCAGCCTGATATCTCTCAAGCCATCCTCACCTCCTTGGTGGCTCCATGCTGAAACCAAGGGGTTTCTGCCCAGACACCATAACTTGGTAGGATTGCTCTGCAATGCTTGCATCTTTTTACACTTCAGTTCTAGGAGAGATCCTTCCAGCAATTTTTTTTTTTTTTTTTTTGTGCCCTTGTTGGATTAAGAGTATTCCCTTCCTCCCTGCAAGGGAGGGTTACACTCCCTGCAAGACCTGCATGCCTGAGTAAAACAGAATTTCATGGTCTGAATTGGCATTACCCACAGCAAATTGTCCCTTATCAGACACAAAACAAGAAAAACAAATTAGACAGCAAATTAGTTTGGTAAGTCATGACAGATCAGTTTTGCTAACAGATAAACTGCAACAAGCTGAGGGAAGAGATCCCGATGGGATCAAGGTAGAACTTAGCCTTCCTTTGCAATGCCAGGACCCCCAGGGAAAACATAAATTTTCATTACATATCCTCAGCCAGTGGAGCATTTTGGACAGTCCTTATCCTTGGAAGAGCTGCAGCTCAATATATCAAGGGCCTTGTGTGAGGGCCAGATATACTTGGAGACCATCACTGGCATGTGGAAGATTTTTTTCCCCTCTTTTCTTGGCCAGATGCATTAGAAGGCTCCAAATAAAATAGTAAGTCATGAGAAATAGATCCTAGGGATCTTTCCAGGTGCACTGTCTTAGAGACCTTCAGTTGCCGTGTGGATGAGCCAGTGGAAAAGCCGCTCTACACTGTGGAATAGACCACAAATGAAACCGTTCCTTTTTGACCAAATCCTCACTCCCCTACAGGAGTTCCTTGTTGCCCTGACAGACCCATATGATCCTTCTCTCTCCCATCCCAACCTGTGTTTGCCACTGCTGCTGTTGCAGGGTTCCCCGCAGACTGCAGCCATCTCCGCAAGACCAGCCCCAGCGGGGTGTACGTCATCCAGCCAGCAAGGTCACCCCCACGCGTGGTGTGGTGCGACATGGACACCGAAGGCAAGGGCTGGACTGTTGTCCAGAGAAACTCTCATGACACTGAGATCACATGGAAGCAATCTTGGACCACCTACAAGTACGGCTTCGGGAACGTGCAGGGCGATCACTGGCTGGGCACCGAGTACCTGCACCTGCTGACGCAGCAGGGCACCTACAAGGTGCGCTTCATCGTGCGGAATAAAGCCAACGTCACCCATTACGCCGAGTACGACATCTTCAGGGTGGAGAGCGAGGCTAGCGGGTACCCGCTGAGGCTGGGCCGGTTTTCTGGTGATGGGGATGACTATCTGACCAGCTATCACCCCAAGAAGGGGGGCATACACGACAACATGAAGTTCAGCACGACCGACAGGGACCAGGACCAGTACCGTGGGAACTGCGCCAACAGCTACGGGGGCTGGTGGTACGACAGGTGCCAGAACATCCTGCTCAATGCCAAGAAACACATCCTTTGGCCAGGATTCTGTGACAATGGCGACTGCTCATCCTCCCTCATCCTGGTCAAACCCACAGACGTGTGCTGACCGTGCCGCAGCCCCCAGCTTCCCAGGAGTTTGTGGGATTGCCACCATCCCCAGCTCAGTGCCCCGTTCCTGTGCCTGCCAACAGCCCTGTGCCAGTCCCGGTGCATCTCCTGCACTGCCCGCAGCTCCCAAGCCATCACCAGCTGAAACACAGTGACTCTGGGGCTCAGGAGCAATCCCTCAGAGCCCCAGGCATGCGGGCAGCTTCACCCAGTGCCGCGGTGCTGGACGGCACTGGGACGCAGGCACTGGTTTGGGGTGGGTGCGCCCACTCCTGTCCTGGGGAGGGGGAGACAGTGCAAGTTCCCTTCCCTGTGCAATCCCTGTACCCCTGCTTTGCTCAGGCCCTGCTCCCTCCCTGGGCCCCGTACACCCCACAGCTCTGTGATCCATGGTGGGAGAAATCAGCTGCAATAAACCTTGGAGCCAGACTTTGCTGCCTCGTGTCTGCCTGCCGAGCGGCACTGCACATAAATGTGGGGGGATCACACTGTCTGGTCTCCAGGGTGGTGGACTTGGGGGTAAGTGGGTGTGTTATGCAGGCAGGCAAGGAGACAGACCTGCCCGAGGGATGCCAGATCTCCCTGAGACATCCAGAGCTCACCTCCCTCAGGACTGGCATGGTGGCTTCTGGTTTCAAGATTGTTTGCTCAGGCAGAGCTGGTCCAGGTCAGCTGAAGATTTTTCTCCCTTTGCTGATTCTGCTCCCAGGCTGAGCTGGTGCAGAGCTGGTATGGCATGCAGGAGTTTTGTGTTGATTTTTCTTTTTTTCCTGAAATATTCCAGTGCTCCATAGTGAAAGACCTGACACCAGTTCTCCCTGCTGCTGACTATCCCCAGCATCAGCCTGTAACAGGAGCTATCCCCCCTTTGGTACGTTTGTTGTACACAGCTGAGTACAGCTGTTGTACGTAATTCTGTCTGTGGTTTGGTTCTCAGGTCTCTGGATGCAATAC
>NW_009601206.1:0-5328 GCF_000690535.1 Cariama cristata | reverse complement strand
TGGTTCTCAGTTCTCTGGATGCAAGCCTCCTTCCAATGGCTTGTCCCAGCCACTGTGCACTGAACTGTGGCTGTAAGGCTGCGATTAGCCAACAGGGCCAGCAAAGCCCAGTATCTTGCTAAACCCTTGCTCATAGTTTGCCCCGTCCATGGCTGGGTGATTGCTCTACTCTGTGAAAGCAAAGAAACAACCATGGATTGGAGTGTGGAGATGGTGGTGGGCTCCCTGGGGGCATGAGAGATGAGGGTAAGTCAGTCCCATCTCTCTACTCTGCTACGGAGTGGGAATGTGGCTGCGGATCTCCTTTGTGATGAAGGGAAATTTGAATTCAGGGCTTGAAAGAAGCCACGGTTCCTCTCCTCTGTCTTTGGAAGAAAAGCTGAGCTCATGGAAGACTTGTGGCTGTGAATCCTGAACAACTTGGGACTCTCAGGCCAAGATCTGTGACTGAGGTCCCAGGGCACCCTGCAGAGCTATGGCAGTGCCAGATTCCTGACGAGGCTGCACAGGCAGCCTTGGCTGCCCTGGAGGCATCTGTGAGCCTGCAGCCCTGTTGCGTGGGGAGATGAACGTATGAGAGTGCTGTTGGTTAAGAAAGGTTTCCCAGTTTGAGCTGACTTGACAGTAAAATTTCTGGACTGAGAGATATGTCTGCTGGTTTAAAAAGTCATTTGCACTCCAGCCTGCATGTACAACCTAACTAGAGGGGAGAGCCCTGGCACAAAAGGTTCCTGGTAAACGGCAGTTTGCCCAGGAGTCAGCAATGCACCCTTGCAGTGTTGAAGGTAAACCGCAACCTGGGCTGTGCTAGCAAGACATCTGCCCACTCCGCTCAGCACTGGGAGACCACATCACCAGTACTGTGCCCACTGTTGAGCAGCGCACAGAGAGATCACCACACTGGAGCAACACCATATGGACCCGAGCTGATCCAGGTCTTCTGAATTTCCTGGGATCCCTGCCATGTCAGGCTGCCTCAGCTCTTAAACCTGCCCCAGATATCCCAACCGTGCAGTGCTGTTGTCCCTTTCTTCCCTGTCCACTCTTCCAGTTACATCCCAAGCCCTAGGCCAGCATTCACAAGGTTAACAAGGCGGATGATGCTGGGCTGGCCTGATGTCTCTGGTTAGCTCCAGCTCATGGCTGGTAGGGCTGAACTGAACTGACGCTTCCCCCCTACCTTCAGTGCTTGCTCTTGGCCATGTGGTACTGCATTCTGGTTGTGAAAGTTTCCCACTTTGAAACCTAACTCTCTTCTTCAAGTGGAAGGTTTGTCTTTAGTTCCTTGTTTGAGTCTTATGAAAAATTTGCCCTCTGAAAGTCTTTTCTTACTGCACCAGGAGCCTCAGGTTTGCTTCTGGCAAGAAACTAGCAGCAGTTGCGAGACGTTCCCAAACAAATGAAGGACATTTGCACATGTCTGCACAGGTTCTGAAAGCAATTTTATTCTGCAGGATGAATACAGACTACAACAGGGATATGGTGTGTACGTGGCCTGCCTGGGCTCAGAGCAGCTTAGGTCAGCTTAGCTAGTGATAACTGATATTCTTCTGCTGAAGTCGTCTATACCCACAAAGCAAAAGGAGATTAAGACCTTGCTGGATCAGGAGGGGTTTAGGTTTCTGAGCACAGTTTTCTCCCCAGAAGGAGCATGCTTGGAAACCACAGTGTTTATAAAGACTTGTTCTAATAATGATCCCTAAAAACGCACCACAGGTGAAATGCCAGAGACAAAGCAGGGACCTCTGCCACTTTTCAAGAGAAGAGGAAAAGAAAACAGCTCTTGATACACAGGAACAACCCAGTTGACCCCCAGCCAGCAATGTGGGCCCCAGCAGGGCACTGGTCTGGCCATGTGCCCAGTGGAGACAGGATGGGGAAAGAGCTCTAATGGTACAGAGCTGGTTTGATGAGGATGGCAGAAGCTTTGCAGTTCCCTTTGCACAGGCTGCCCCACGTTATGGCCCCCTTGACGTTCAGCTGTACAGAATAACACGCCGAGTACCACCACCCGCCCCCAGAGCGGGAGGCACAGTTCCCTCTGTAAGTGTCCTGATCCCGATCTTTTGTGGAGAACTTCATGTTGTTGTGCACGTTCCTGGGATTGTCTGAGTCCATGGCATCCTCCGCTGTCCCCGAGTACGCTCCCAATCTCAGCCGGTAGCCGTGGGACTCATCTTCCACACTGAAGAGGTTGTAGTCTGCAAACTTGATGTTGTTTTCGGCATCCCAGATGACAAACCTAACCTGGTAGACCTTCTGCTTGGAGATCTGATGGATGTACTCGGTGCCCAGCCAATAGTCGGTATGCACATTCCCAAAGCCGTACTTGTAGGTGCTCCAGGACTCGGCCCAGGTGATCTCCGTGCTCTGCCGGTTCCTCTGGACGACCGTCCAGCCCCCGTCCGTCGCATTCATTTCGCAGCACACCACGATGGGGTGCAGTCCTGTGGGCTGGATGACGTAGATGCTGCTGGGGCTGCCAGCAGAGACCTCGCTGCAGTCCTTGGGCCACCCTGGGGCAGGAGAGAAGGTGATTTAACAAAATCCTATGCAACAGGACAAGACCATGTTCCACCCTGTGGCAGGACAGAGGGACATCTGGCCAGAGTACCTGGGGAATAATCAGCTGTCCCAACCCAGAGAGGTCAGTGTGCTTGGCTGCAGGTGAGAGTGGGCTGGCCTCAGCCCTCTGTTCCTCTTCCATGTGGGACACCTAACAGGAGGCAGCCCCAGTGAAAGACCCCAGACCCACTGGGCTATGGTGGTATCAGGCCAGGAGACTGACAGGTACACTAGTGGGCTCCTTTGGGTCTCCTGAAAAAGGGGTTGTGTCACTAAAACAGGATCACACTGGGGAGGAAGGTGAAGATGACCTAGCCTCTGCCTGTGACAGAGGGAACAGGAGAAAAACGTCCCCTTCAAGCACACAGACGGCCTTACCAGGCTGCACAGTGCGCGCACAGACACACACAGCACTGCACTGCACTGCACAGCACTGCAGCCTGCACTGGCACACCTCCTCGCCTCCACCATCCTCCATCCCGGAGCAGGGCGAGGGACAGTGTAAGGCCCTTCCCCACCCGGAGCTGGCTGTACATGAGCACACAACACTGGATCCCCCCTGTGCTGGCAGGTGTTTTCTCCCCATGCCTTCAGCTTGCTTGCTTGCTGCAGGACCTCCCACTGCAGTTAAGGTCACCCCGCCAGATGGGCAGAGCTCCTCTCCCCAGCTGAGCAAAGCCTGGGGTTGATGCTGCGTCTCCTCAGCCCGCCTGCCTGTATACCCTATGGAGGTGTTTTTTGGATCCGAGGCATCATAGTACACCCTCTCCCAAATGTCATTTTACCAAGCCTTCACTGGCCCAGAGCATGGGCTGGGGCGGTTCACCAGCCAGGGCTGACCCAGCTGAAGGAACTGAAAGCAGTTGGTGAGAGCATTGCGATGCCCACAGGATGCTACATACTGGTTTTCTTCAGAGCGCTCGCCGAAGTGTTGGAGGGAGATTTCTTGAAGATGTTTAGGGTTGGTATATGCATGGAGTGACCTGGGGCAGCCAAGACCAGAACGCAAGCAAGGAGTAGAAGGCACTGGGCTGCTGGAAAGGGAAAAGATGGAGAAAAGGTGAAATGTGACACTCCCTCCAGAGACGGGGAATCCCATGGCTCCAGCACTGCACAGTGCAAAACGATCGTGTGAGATGCAAGAGCGCACCAAGCCTGCTGGGCAGCATCAGACTGGTCTGTGCAAACTGGAAAGCTGGCCAAAAGGCCTCAACTCTTTTGCCCAAGGGGCAGACACCCTTGCCTTTACCCCTTGACCAGCTCCCAAAAAGTCACGCATGGATACAGTTTTGGGTAGAGCAAACACACAACCACCAGCTGAGTCAAGTTTCATTCCTGGACCCCGAAGCAGGGAACCGGCTGGGGTGAACCCAAAGGCGGGCACAAGCTTCTCATGTTTGAAATGGCAGCAGGTAAGCCTGCCCTCGGAGGGCACCCCTGCCCCTGCTCCCCATCGGGGTGTGAGGACCAGTGCATGGAGCCTCTCCCTGTTGCTGGGCTGCCCTAGCTGTGCTCGTCCCATCGCTAGCAGGGAGCGTCCCGCTTCGCAGCCCCCTACTTACCCATGGTGTCCATGCAGGAATGTCCTCTGGAGCGCAGAGCTGTGGGGTGGCACGTCTCACGGAGGCATTTGTAGTGCCCTCTGCAGTGGGTGGGGTGAGTGGGTCCTATCCCCCCTCCCAGCGTCCTTTCTTCTGGAGGAGGAGATCAGGCTGGGCTTCCTTTGTGCCCTTAGAAAACATGAGCGAGATGAAGGTGCCTGTGGCTCTAGGTGCACAGCTTTCTGAGCTGCAAAGAAAATAACCCCCGTGCCAGCAAGAGTCCTTGGAATGGTTTCTTCTGTGAGTGCTTAGCTCCTTGGATGGAATTTCCCATGGGAACAGCATAGCTGGGAGCTTTGAAGAGTGCAGTTCAGTAAATAAACACTTGAATGCCAGTCACCAACCAGCGTGAAGAGCAAACACGGGGGCTGTCCCTGCCTCCCACCATTACAGCAGGGTGCTGCCAGGTCAACTGGTTCTTGTTTAATGTGCTTTTGACAAGCCCAGCGCAGTTCTTGGTGGGGAAGTCAGAGCAGCCCCAAGACTCCCAGAAAGACTGACTGTTGTGGGACAGTATTTGGAGCGGCTGGTGTTTTCTGGAGTGCATGACAGCAGGCAGAGGGTTGTGGCTAGCTGATCTCCATCCTGGGGAAACAGGAAGGGTCTCTGTTTCCCAGTGGGCCACAGTCCTGATCTGCAAGGACACTGCTAAATGGGCCTGCTGAAAGACACTGGCTAAAAGATTTCTGTAGGCCAATTGAGACAGCTGAGGTCTCTGGGGCACGGGGTTTGGGACACTGGGCGTGCAGGATGGATGGCTGCAGAGGAAAGCAACTGTCTGCCAAGGAACGGAGCAAAGCTGGGCTGACCGAGGGCAGCAACAGGGATCTGAGCATGTACAGAGGGGAATGGAGGGGTCCGAGCATCCACAGAGGGGAAAGCAGAAAGTTTGACCCTGTGTGCATAGAGAGGGAATGGAGGGGATCTGAGTATGCATGGAGGGGAACTGAGGGTGCACAGAAGGCCTGGAAGGGATTTGATGGTGGAACCCATAGGAACTGAGCACCCACAGAAGGACGGAAGGGTGGGATCTGAGTGTCAATGGAGGGCAACAGTGGGAATCTGAGGGCACTTGCCACGGAAAAGAGGGATGTGAGTGTGCCCAGAGGGGAGAAGTCAGCACTAAGCAGACACTGAAAGGAGTGGAGGAGATCTGAGTATT
>NW_009601205.1:5221-10432 GCF_000690535.1 Cariama cristata | reverse complement strand
ATTTGTGCCTGGCCATCCAGCCAGTTTTTCACTCAGTGCCCGTCTAAGCCATGAGCAGTTTCTCCAGTAGAATGCTGTCGGAAATGGTGTCAAAGGCTAGTCTAGATAGACGACATCCACAGCCTTTTCCTTATCCACTGAGTGGGTTGCCTGGTCATAGAAGGAGATCAGTTTAGTCAAGCACGATCTGGTTTTCGTAAACCAATACTGACTCAAACTGGTTGTCGTGCATATGTCGTGTGATGGCACTCAAGATGATCTGCTCCATAACATTCCCCAGCACCAAGGTTAGACTGACAAGCCTGCAGTTCCTCAGATCCTCCTTCTGACCCTTCTTGTAGATGGACATCATATTTCCTGACTTCCAGTCAACTGAGACCTCCCTGGTTTGCCAGAACTGCTGGTCAATGATGGAAAGTGGCTTTCTGTTAGTTCTTTCAGTATCCTTGGGTGGATCCCATCTGGCCCCATAGACTTGTGTGTGTCCAAGTGGTGTAGCAGGTCGCTAACGATTTCCCATTGGATTATGGGGGCTTCATTCTGCTCCCTGTCCCTGTCTTCCAGAGCAGCAGGCTGTGTAACCAGAGGACAATTGGTCTTGCTATTAGGGACTGAGGCAAAGAAGGCATTAAGTACCTCAGCCTTTTCCTCATCCTCCGTTTCCCCTCACATCCAATAAAGGAAGGAGATTCTCCTTAGCCCTCCCTGTTGCTAAATTGTTTATCAAATAGAATATACAATTTGTATTATAGTATCAATATAAATATGGAAGAAATATTCCATTCCTTCTTTTACCAAGACTGTGTTTGCCAAACAAGAGGCATATGCCATGGGTATCATTTTGCCTTTACTTAAACCCATTGAATTCATTATTCCCTGTTTTCCAGTGAAAGAAAAAATAATGGGATATGCTGCTGATGGCTGAGCTAAAATATGGTTTAAGGCTGTCTGCATGCTTGATATGTGTGTACAACAGTATTCAATGTTTGAAAAAAGTAAAGTGACATAAAGTTTACTTTGTATAAGTATAGGCTTTTGACACAAACCAATAGTCTAAGATCCCACAAGATGTTTTTTGACAGCTGCCCTTTAATTTGCAATCTGGGTGATGCTGGAGCTCTTGGATGGTTGTCATCAATATAACTCTGAAAATTACTATCCAGACCATTTTGATCTTGTCCTTTATCAGTTTAATGATATCCCAAGAGGCTGATAGTGGGATTTCTTATGGTTGTGGCATGTCACTCCTTGCAATTTTGATTTTTATACCCTGCGGTCATGAGCTTATGATCTAGGGTCCTGGAAAGGAACACTTCCATACTCCTGCCTTTATAGGTCCTGTTTTTTTTTTTAAGGTCCCCCTTATCTTTTAAGATAGAATCATGGCCTTTGCATTGCCATTTTACTTGCGTTTATTTTTGCATGTCATTTAGCACTTCCTTGCATACGTGTATTGGAATTGGTGTATGTGATGCTTGTCAATTCACACAACAAATATCTCACAGATGTGGTGAAAGCTCACTATTTGTTCATTTTTAATGATAACTTTGAATCATGATGAGACCTTGTTGTTTATGCTGTTTCCTTGTTTCTTGAATCATTATCTTATGGACTTTGTTTTCCTTCACTCAGAAGCAGGCCTTTAACACAGGCTCTTCAATGGTATGATTCCTTATTCAGTACCAAGGTAGCAAAATCTTTCACTCGATTTGCCAAAACCCAGACATCTTCATTTCACTGGGGTTCACATTCCTGCCTCAGCTGGCAATGGTGGGAATGCAATAATAAAAAAATTTAGATGCATACAGAGATCTTCCTATAAATAAGAAATATTCTTTGGCTGTCAAAATGGAAAATCATGTTATGTTTTACTGATAAATGGTGTTTACCTTTCATATTTAATGCATGTGGGATAAAAAAAATAAAGTTTTTTTTAATGCTACAACTGGCACAAAGAAGTGATGCTCTCTCTCAAAGCTCAGACACATATGCTTCATATTATGGTAGTGACACACTGATTCACAGCAGGTACAGCTTCTGTGCCTGTGTTAAAGTAATAGGAAATAAATTAAATGTTTGCGTTCCAAAATATTGGCCAGATCTTTTATTTATTCATTTATATGTACAAAAAGCTTGCTTTTCAGCAGATGCAGGAGGAAGCTGGTGGACATTTGAATGCACCAGAATGAAACACCAGGAGCAGAATCACAGAGCAGTCTTTCTTCTGTCAGAAAAAACATTGCCACCGTCTTACTGTCCAGAGCCAATCAGATCAGTGTGAGACTGGGCACTGCTTTCAAAAGACATTGCACTGATCTATACTAATTTATTAATCCCATCCCTTGAGCAGGCATTATTTAATTGTGCACACTGACAAAGTTTACTAGCAGTCAGGTGCAGAAATTTCATGAAGGAATTGTGATGAGGCTGGATTTGATCCTAATATTTACACTGCTTGTCAAATTCTTATTCATGAAATAAGAAACGGTGCAGAGTTTCTGCTTTGTGATGCTATTCTGAGACTACATGGAGCTGCCAGACTGGTTCAGTAAAGTTTAGGATACAAGGCAGAGAAAAACCATCTGCCAGGATTTTTAAAAAGGGGGTCTCGAGGGTTCTGAAGTGACTTAGAGATTTCTGAAGAGCTGATTGATCTCTGCTCTTCACAATTTAAGGGCTTCAAACAAGAATGGCCTTTTGAACCACCATGTTAAAATATCTTCTTCTTTGGTAAGGAGCCTGTTCTACTCAGTGCCATCTCATCTCCATGCATCCCGCAAAAAAACCCCAACAGTTTGAAGGTTGCCGTACAGCAAGCGCTTAGCTTTTGCTCTGATGCTCGTTGCATCGCCCACAGCAGGCAGAGCTAATGAGCCTGGTACAGGCAGAGCAGCTCAGCCTGACGTGCTACCCAGAACCAGTTCTCACTGAGAAGCTCACAGGGCAGCTCTGCATAGGCACAGAGGTCCTGACAGAGGTACTGCTGCAGTGCACGTCGGCAAAACCTGGGCCCAAGGCCGTAGGATTGACTAGGATGGCCCTGCTGCTTTTAAGGTTAAGCGGAATTTTAGGAGCATACGACCAATAATTAATAGATGACAGCTGGTAAATAAATGAGTACACTGTGCTGTCAGATTCTTATTGACATGTGTTGACATCAAAGCGAGTGGAGTTACTCTGGATTCGTACTGGTAGAAATGAGATCAGCATCCTGCCTGCTGTATGTGAAGCTACTGTAAATATAGAACAGGATAACATATTAAAATGAAACATGTGCCAGCCTTTTATATACAGTTTGATCAACTTCAAAGTGGCTTACAAAAACCATTCCATTTAAAAAAAAAAAAAAAAAAACCACAAAAAAACACCCAAAAAAAACCCATAGAAGCAAGCTCATTTGCTCAGATCTTGTATGTAGTATACTAACGTAGTAGCTGCAGTGTGGTTCTAAAGATAAGAAAAATAGCAGTCCTATATGCATTTTTCTCCCACTGCACACTGATATTCTGTATCAGACACATTGTATTGCACAGCCTCCCAAGGATATCCCTTTTTCCCCACCCTCTGAGTGGCTATGCGCCTGAAGTTAGGCACGTCCTTTGTTCTACAGAATGAGGAGGGAGAGGTATGGAAATATGCGCTATGTTACCACACACCCATCCACACTAGCCCCACACATGTCTGGCAGCACGGGAGACCCCAGTGGCCGCACAGCCCCCTGACCATCCCCCTTGCATTCATCCGGCAGCTGCAGCCAGGCTGGACAATAGCCTTTCTTCCCCCACATGATCCCTGCTGAAGACCTACCAGCGGCAACAACAGAGTATCAGGCATGAGTATCAAGTGATGCCTGATGCATGGTATATCGTGGGCTCCCTGGATGCACACCCAGAGGACCAGTGGGAGTTTGGAAGTCTGAGTAACACCTCTAGGCAGTGCTTTCCTGGGGTTTTTGGGACATGAGACTGGACCCTGCCCAGCTCCCAGCCTAGGGGGTGTGTGTGTGTGTGGGATGCTGCCCACCCAGTGTCCTGGGAAAACCTGAGCAAAGAACCCATCCCCCAAAACAGTGCAAAGGGGCTGGGAATAAAAAATCCCAGTGAAGTTCACCCTACTTTCATAGCCACGCTGAAGTCATAAGCCTCTTAATTTCCCAGTCTTCAAGAAAGTCTGCTAGGATAAAGAAGATACAGTTTCAAATGTAAGAAACAAGGACATTGTGCTACGTAGAGCAAAGACTCACGCAGAGGTCACAAGCCCTTGCTTACTCCACCTGGCTAGAAGTATATGTTTTCCTTGGAAAATATTTTTTCTGGATTTTTTGGGTTTGCTGGTTTTTTTTTGTTTGTTTGTTTTTTGTTTTTTTTTTGTTTTTTTTTGTTTTTTTGTTTTTGTTTTTTAATTATTCAGTTTTTCTTCATCTACACTCAGGAATAATTTATCATTATTATCATTATTCAATTGTGTTACATCATTATCCTCTAGCCCAAATCCAGGGAGAACAGCTTGGTGCTGGGTGCTGCAGAAATCTGAAGGGAAACAACAGTGACTACTTCAGACAGATGCAAATGTTCTTCTCTGGCTCAGTCCTCGCTCTTCCTAAAAAAGCACGAACTATGCAGTTCATGGCCAACATTTTTCCACCAATAACAGAATTAAACAATTGCCCCAAACAAACAGATGTGAGGAGGAGGATAAAGCAGGGATAACCTGAGCATGTATTCACATAGATTAGCTCTGCACAGTTTAACTCACCACCTACATCCTCATTACCTGCATGTTCAAGATAGCACCGAGTTTCACAAAGGAGTGAGAATTTGCGTGATGCATTTGGCTGGAATGGCTGTTTGTTAATGGTCCTCCTTTTGCCCCATCATGATGGCTGCATTTCAGCCACGCTAAAAATATACACTGTACACTTACACTGTGGTTGTTTAAACGTATATGTAATGTACATGCTGTGTAGAGAGACTAATATGTGTATCTACATGCATGTGCTATCTCTGCACGCATGTGCAAATATACACACACAAAAACACATTTCTCTATATACAGGCATCTACACATTAGAGTTCTGTAGGCTGAACAGTCTTTAAAGGTGTATTATAAGTGTATTTCTGGATATTCATGAGAAAAAGGCAGCAAAAGAAATCCAAATTCGAGATTCAGCACATTAGTTATTAATTATTATAATAAACATCTTGTCTGTAG
>NW_009601205.1:0-5190 GCF_000690535.1 Cariama cristata | reverse complement strand
AGGGAAAATTCCATTTTTGTAGAATTAATGGAAAATTAACAAGTCTTGATATATTTTATGCATAAGTTGCTTATTCAGCTTTGTATCTGAAGGAAACAAACATATTGACTATCCCCTCTTAAAATTACATGTGCTTCAAATAATGCAGTGGCTAAAAGTGTAATGGATGATGTCATTTTCACTCTTACGGCTACGGCTCCTGTTTGCAACCATTAGACCTGGACTCACAGCACTCTCCCTGGAGGAGCTGAACCCATGGCTCCCTGGGCTGCTGGCTTCCAGAAAAAAAGGACTTTTCCTACCCTGAAGAGCCAGCTCCCTCTCTCCCACCCACACGTCTCAGTCACCCCGCCAAGCTTTTATAAAGGCTATTCTCTTCCAAGCACAGAGAAGCATCCTTTAAGCTCTAAAATATGAATGAGCAGGAAGGGTCAGAGGCATATTAGGGTCTCCCAGCACTGCAGATATCAATTGCATGGACTGATGAGCAGTGAAAGTGAATTGACTTCAAGACTGTGTGGTATCCCAGCTCTCCACTCGCACTCTCACAGGTTTAGGGTTTTTCTCAGCAAACACAATGCTTTGCTATGAATTTTGAAGGCAAAACATAGAGCTGAATAACTCAGGCCCCATGCATTTATTAGTATGGCCCCAGAAATGGCCCCATCTATATTTTTGGCTGCTAATTTATGCTCCACAGAACCCTTTTGGTTTCACACTGGTCCCACAAAATATCAGGCCACAAACGTACTACTTCCAGTTCTTCCCAGTTATAAGCAATCAAGGATGTGCTGCCTCTGACACTGTTCTTTCCCCAAGGTATTCCTCTGTGCCTCAGAAAATCCCCTTTAAAAGCCAAGGTGGGAAAAAAATACCAAGATCAGAAAGATTACAGGGGACACAATACCTGGACAGGCCTGTGTGGATTTTGGGCAAGCGCTGGGAGTTGGTCCCTTTGCTCATTGCTTAACAGCAAGAGAGGAGCAGAGTCTGTCTCTTGCATACAAATACATAGGTGAGCTTTGTGACAGAGAGTAGGGACGCCCTCCTCTACTCTAGCAGCCTCCTGAATGGTGTCTGCCTGCAGAAAAGCCTCAGGTTTGGGTTTTGTAAATGCCACCTTCCCCATCTTTGCTGCTTTCTTCTGACTTGCTGTATTTGATTTTTACTTTGTTCAGTCCATCTTTCATAGCCTCTCAATGCCACTTTCCTCTCTTCTCCCTTTTCTCTTTCCTAACTAGGCGCTTCCAGATGCATTTTTTTTTTTAAACAGCCTTATATACTCTTTACACTGTCATTTCTGACCACTGTCTATTACTTTTCGAGGTTACTGCAGGAAGGCTGTGAGCACAAAAATGTTTATGATGAATCAGGGTCTTTCAAAATTGATCAAACCTCTTCTCCTCATTGTTTAATGATTATTTTAATATTCTCATTTTGCTAAATGAGCTTTTTAACTTACTTTTTGCTGTCTATGCTTTCTAATGACTTTCTAATTGCTGAAATTTGTAGAGGAAATTTTGTTTAATAAAGCTGATGTCTGCTTGTTCAACACAAGAGGACGTTTGCTAATAAGAGGGCATTTAAATAATCAGCAATACAGTCCTCAGGAGCAATACAAGAAAACGGGAAACTGCAAGTTACGGTGGGTCTGTAATGAAATTATACCCTCCACCCTAGCACGCCGTGTGAGAGGAGCACCTGAGCTCTACAAAATCAGCTAGTCAGAGCAATGGAGGCCCTACTTGCATGAAACAAAGTCAACAGATAAATAGCATCTCAGGTCAAGCTGCAAATTAATGAAAAGGGAGGACCTTAAGCCTGTCGCTGCAGCCTTTTCCAAGGTAAAGGACATTCATACAGTAGGGCTTCAGAGAACGTACTGCCCAGGCAGCTCTTGCACACTGCCTGGATGCAGTGACAAGACGAGTCCTATTGCCTGCCCTGCCCTCTAAAGTTTTCTCAGATACTCTCTCCCTTTCATTTCAAAAGCATTATACTTAACTTTTCATGTTCTGGACTCTTTTTCCACTAATGTATTTAGTATCATCTAACAGAATCTCTGGAGACTCAGGTTTGCTCACTTTCCATTGTTGAGGAGTCTTAAAACTGAACATGAAGTACTTCCTAGACTATACCTCACAAAGACCCATGAAAAGATAGCAGCAGGATTTGAATCCCAACATGCCTAAAGTTGCCTGATAACAGAATTTTCTTATTTTTCCATTTCTAATATTTTCTGGGACACTATCAGCTGCCTCAGAGCCCTTAGCCGTTTGCCATCACCCTGAAAGGGGAACTGCTACAGAAGTCAATGGGAGATTAACATAACACTCAGTGACAGATTTGGCATGTTGCATCTCTAAAGCTGAATTTGGTTAAAGGGTCATAAGATAATCACTGTTTGTATCAACTCCCTTTGGCCATGTAATAGTATATTTCATAACTGACACAGCATTAAAAACTTGAAATTCATTACCCACTGAACCACCCACAGTAATTTTGCTATCGTTCACCCTTATGCAAGTCAACTTTGGTACCATAGATATTGTTTCATGACAGCCCTGTGGTTCTTTATAGTCATCACATCAAGTTGTCTCCAGCCTCCTGCCACTTCTGCCTACTTTCAGATTCTTTTTTCAGTACTAGTTTTTAAACTCCTGCCTCTAAAACTGTATGTGAAACATACAGGCATGTATTTTTTGCATGCAAGTGTGTATTCATTCATTCAAATTCATACATTCACTGTTAGATACTTCCTAGGTGGCCTTTGCACACATATAGATCTGATAATTCTGAAAGGAGAAATAAAGGAAGGTTCAGCATATGTACACGTGAACTCAAATACCAGTTTGAATCTTGCTGGCGTTTTGACCTTTAGAACTCACTACCTCAAATTCAGAGGCAGGAATGTGAAAAAAATAAGAAGAGAGGGAGGCTCTGTTTTCATCCAAAATATGAGCAATAAGTGACACTACTGAAATTGGACAATCATTTAAACACCAAGAGAGTGAAGCTATTTCAGATTTATTTTGGCTGAAAGCACAAAGTGTTACTAATCCCAACCGAAACACAGCAGACACAGTTACCATTCATTTGAAGAGACAAAATTGAAAATTTACCAACATTTTCTCACAAACCAAGGACAATTAATAATTCTATACTAAACTTCTGCAACTAAGTCCAAACACTCACATCATAGTGTCTAACATTTAATAAGCAGCAAATAACCTCTAGATCAAGCATTAAATAAACTCTAAACTTGGCAAGTGAGCATTCGCAGTCAAAATTGAGGCCAGTAACTGGGATCTCCACCAGGGGCTTTCAGCTGTTGTCTGTGGGCTACTCCTGGGAAAGTGGAATAAGAAACGCAAGAACATAGACACACACATACATATGTAACTTTTCCCCTGGGAAAGGCACCTTCAGCACAAAGCAGCAACAAATGAAAGCAGGTCTGGCTCTGCAGAGAGTGGGCTACAAGCCCATTTCCAGCTCGCTACCTATTACCCCACATCATTTCACCCTTACTTTCACAAAGGTCCTTGCTACACCTTCCCTTCTATTTGCCTCACTGTTCAAAGTGACCATGGAAAAAAATAAGCGTGTGATGTCTTTCGCTGTCCGTGGCAGCACGGAGATAAAAGATGTCCTTTCTAAACAAGAACTCCTGCTGCTGCAATTTCAAACCATAGGGGCAAAAGAGAGGCTGACAAGCTTAAAACACTTTCTCATAGTTCCGGTTCTTCTTTCAGGCTTTTGCTAGCTGAGATGCTGCTTTTCTAGCTTTGTTACTGGGCTTGCATCCAGTGTTTACATTGCATTACCAATATCTGCTCTATATTGTTTCTGTCACAGTGTTTCAGATAGTATACGTTTTCATTTTATAGCTCTCCTGCTTCCCTTTAACTTATGACCTTTATTGAAAATGAACGCATTTGTCTGCAGACTGTCAGATGAAAGGGTTGAATCACAGGGGCTTGGCATCTGTGAAATGCTTTGCAATCCACTGCAGCTGTATGGGGAAAGCAGTGATGGAAAACCATAAACTGCCTGAGATTAGAAGTTTATTCTGGAGGACCCTAACTTTCTTTTGGAAGGCCCAGTATATTTCAAACACTTACCAAAATAAAAACAAATGGCTGTTGGGAATGAACATCTTGATAATTCCCTAACACATTTCTTTGTTGACTTTCCAGTCTTTTAAAAGCATTTCTGTCCTTTTCTTCATATCTTTACTGCTCATGCGACTCACAGTCCTCCTCAGTGGATCCTAGGCGCTTGCACAAAGCATTTCAGAAGCCGAATGAGACTGGGTGAGTTCCAGAATTCAGCAGTGTTTGGCAGCAAGGACCAGACTGCAACACCAGGACATCACATGTTACGAAACAGAGGCAAAAAGCCATTTTGCTTTTATTTCAGTGATTCATTAAACCCCAGCCACTTAGGATCTTACATCTGCATTATTTCACAGCGACCTAAAGGATGCTCTCAGTTTAAGAAATGTATGCGTCTTGTGTTCAAAGTGGAGCACTGTGAGTTCTACACCAGTGCCCCTGACAAGGGGAAGGGTTTAGCATGCTTACCAGGAGGAGGGTGGGATGAGTATGAGACTGCTTGTGTATGTATGCTGTTGTTGCAGATATTTTTATATAAAAGCCTCTTCACACCCAGATTTGGAGGTAAGGAAATTCTACCTGAGAGCACCATTTAGAAGACTGCACAGTTTTCCCGGGTTTTAGGTGGAAGCTGACGCTGGTTTAAGTAATTTGTGGAGGGCAACCACAGGTTAAACCAGTCATGTGCCTGCTGCTCCCCATCCCACTGGTAATGCTCTGGAACGGTGTAGTGGCAAGGCCGTGTGCGGTTGCCCCCATCATGGGCCACAGATGGATATTTTCGCTCCTCTAGGTGCAGCAGAACAGAAACCTTGTGGTGCTTTCCCTTAAATGGGCACAGCCTTCAAAAAGGCAAAGGGCTGAAACACAAAAAAAATGAGGCAATGATGTCAGTGTCACACACCTCTTATTTAGCTGGCTACTGAGCTGATGCTTAGGCTCTCCTGCTAGCTATATGCCAAGTACTGACAACACATATAAGTTCTAATGACCTTGGCACTGGTCAGAACCTGAGCCTGAAGATTTGGAGTTGGAGATCTTTGAGATTCTGTTTGGAACATGTTTCTGGATA
>NW_009601204.1:35343-37904 GCF_000690535.1 Cariama cristata | reverse complement strand
CTGTCCAGCTGGTCAGTGGGGATGAAACCTGAATTTGGGAGTGCTCTACCTTCACTGGGCATGACTGGAGCTGTGGGGCTGGATCTCGTCCTTCCCACTGCTACCCCGCAGCTGCACCGCACCCCTTGAAATGGAAACGGGAAGGCGGAGAACAGGGGCTGGGGACCAAGAGTTGGTAAGAACAGGTCGGATACCTCGACCTGTCCAGCTGGTCAGTGGGGATGAAACCTGAATTTGGGAGTGCTCTACCTTCACTGGGCATGACTGGAGCTGTGGGGCTGGATCTCGTCCTTCCCACTGCTACCCCGCAGCTGCACCGCACCCCTTGAAATGGAAACGGGAAGGCGGAGAACAGGGGCTGGGGACCAAGAGTTGGTAAGAACAGGTCGGATACCTCGACTGGAGGTAGCCAGATGTGTGAGGGCTTCTCAACTTCTGCCTTCCCATGGCCATGAAAACCGAGCGGAAGGGCCCACGCGGCGTTGGCTGGTGTCCGTGCCCAGGCACATTAAATGACCCGATGCCACCAACGCCACGCTGGGTCCTCAGAGGCTCCTCTGAGGAGGAAGAGAGGAAGGAGGAGGGAAGAGAGACCTCAGAGTGACTAAGGGAACGATGGGCTGTGCTTGGAGCTTGGTGGGCGTCTGGTTCTTTGTTTCCTTTAACGGTCATCTCAAATTTAGAGTGTACTAAACCCAGGTTTTCTGAACCCATCTGCACCATAATTTTAATAAAACATGCCTGTAATGAACGCAGTGAGTTTCTGAGTGCCACTGCTGCAGCCCCCTGCTCTGAGGTGAGAACGAACAACTAAGGTTAATATTCAAAGCAAAAATAAGTTTGAAAAATTGTTTTCACATTTAGTAACTAACTGAAGGTCATTGTAGAAATAAGTCTGTGACTCTTCTGAAAAATGCAATGCCTGATTTTTCCATTCTTTGGCATCCATTTTTTATTGGCCATCCACAATTGCACTGCGTGAGAAAAGCTACTGATAGCAAAGACCAGGCAGCTCCGATTTGCCAACTTTTTATGTTATCCTTTGTGGTGCAGATGAGATGGACTGGAACATTTGCATTCCCTTTGCCCGCTGGCTCTGTCCCCCTCCCCTGGGAGGTCCCCACCTTCCTGGAAGAGTCACCCCGACAGCTTTGTCTGCGGGTGCTGGGGATAACCCGGTTGTGTCCGACCGCGGTCTGGGGGGTCCAGAGCACTACAAAAGGTCTTTGGGGATGGAAAGCGGGAGAAGTTGGTGGGGGTGCATTCCAGTTCTTGTGGGTGCTTAGGAACAGCCCCTAACAGAGCATGAAAGTTGCCAAAAAAGAGAATGAGTAACACCAGTATCACCCAAACACAAGTCTGTGAGTTACTTACAGATTTCCCCCCACAGCACGGCAATAATACAGAGCCAGTTCTGTGTCCCTCTTCACCCCGTCTCTCTCTGTGGCTCCTAGCATTTCCTGACGGCCATGGGAGGTCTCGTAGCCATCCCGCTGATCCTCTCCAAAGAGCTTTGCCTCCAGCACGACCTCCTCACCCAGAGCCACCTGATCAGCACCATCTTCCTTGTCTCAGGGATTTGCACCCTGCTGCAAGTCCTCTTTGGAGTCAGGTAAGCCAAATGCAAGAAACGGGACACGTGACAAAACCGTTCGTAGATGCGATTGCTACGTCTGCTGCAGAGTTTATCTACTGGCGAGGGTCGTTCGCTCCCCTTGGGCAATCAGGGCACGTGAAATCGCTGTAGGTGATGGCCTTGCAGGGCTACCTCGCTGTTCTGACTTTTCCATCTCCTGATACTCGACGCACCTTTTATTGGGCTTATAAGGAATCTGTCCTGCAAAATAATAAAGCGTTGGGACATGCAGCAAAGAGTATCCGCTCGCTCCTTACCCCAGGCATCCCCCAGCTGAGGCAGGACCCTTTTGATGTGGGCCTGGGGTGAAGGGAGCGCAGGTCCTGTAGGAAGCTCTAGGGCAGGGGGCAGCTGGGAGACACTGAAGCCCACCTGCCACCGCTGAGGGACTCGGAGGAGCGAGTCGGCGCCGCTTCCCGTGCTCAGGGAGTCGTGGCCCAACCTGAACGTAAGCAAGGTAGGTCCTCCTGGCTGCCAGGCTGTTGAGGAGCCGGTGGTGAGGAGATGAGCACGGACTCGCCATTCAGTACCCAGAAAATGGCGTACCTAATAAGGGACATGACTGCAAGCACTCCCCCTTGCCACAAAGACCCCGTACCTTTGCTGGCCTTGCAAAATTTCTTTTATTTCCCTTGTCATAACGCTGGGCTGCTTCTCTCTTTCCACAAGCATTTTTTTCCCCCAGTATGGTGGGAACCCGTGTTTCTTGCTTCAAAGGCAAAAATCACACATTCTTTGGCTTCCGAACCTGAGGGACCCGGTTAAAACTCCTTTACCATCAAATCACTGGTCAACTGCCAGCTCCACAAAATGTTTTTACTCCTCCCGTTTGTTTCCCCACTACAACTTTTCCATCTGTCTTAAGAAGTGGCTGCAGCCAAACCTCTCTCTGGAGGGTGGTCCTCTTCTCCTACATGGCTGCGGG
>NW_009601204.1:28107-35236 GCF_000690535.1 Cariama cristata | reverse complement strand
GCAGCTCAGGCTGGAGACCTCCCAGGGACCCCCAGACGCCTCGGTGAACGCCTGAGAGCGGCGGCGGCCCCGGCTCGCTCTTAGCCGAGGATGAAGGACTAGCAGGGAGCCTCTTTCCTGGCTGAATGGCTAAATGAGGAACAACAGATCAAATTAAGCGGTAAGGAGTTGTTCCCTTAGGACAAGCTTGAATGGCTTTTGCTGTGCCGAGGATGCAATTGCCCTGCTGCTGGCCCCACCTGTACGGCGTGAGGACGTTCCTGCCCGAAAGGTGAGAGTCAGCCTGCGGCGTGCCCGGAGCCGAACCAAGCCTGAGCAAACAGTTGGAAGCAGATTTTTTTTACTCCTTTTACTGTTTTCTGAAACCTTGTAGTAGTTGACAACCATAAGTCACCAACAAGACAGCCAGAAAAGTGGTAAATAATGGGTTGGAGGGGATAGTTTTTCCGGTAAAGCTTCCGTGCCATTCTCCGAGGCCCTGGGAGCCCTCGGCTAAGTGCTCTGCACAGCTCCCGCTGCCCGTATTTAAGAAAGGCTAATTCAGAGGAGAGGTACGGAGATGATCTGTTAATGGGGAATGGGGAAGGGAGACCGTGCCCTGCGAAAGCGCTGCCCCAGCTCGCTGCCCCACTGCTTTTCTGAGCAGGGGCGAGGAGAGGGTGCTTTGGGGGCTGCTCCCGGGGCCCCTTCCCAAACGGAGGAGGCAGAGGCACCGCGGAGGTTTCCCTCGGCTGATTCAGAGCTGCTGGGCCAGCTGCGCCCTCGGGTTTTTCAAGCGGCTAGAGGAACGGCCACGACAACTTGCATTGCAATGGGGGCTTAATGCCTGCGGGTCTTGGAAGAGCTGGTCAGGCCGTTTAGGTCTCTGCCTCCATTTCTCCACGCGTGGACAGAGAAGAGGCCCCACGGTGCAAAGCTCCGCAGGCACCCACTGCTGCGGGGCGAGCTCCTTGCCAGGTGAGGGCTGCTCCAAGGCAGGGGAGACACGGCGCGCTCAGAGCCGTCCCTGCCGGTCTCCTTTCCGACGTCGGTGGAAACAGGGCAGAGGAATTAGCTTTCAAACCCGGTGTACTAAAAGCCAAGTCACATTTTCTCCTGCCCTCAGTCTGAGGATGGTTGTGACGTGGGGAGTCGCCCGTGCGTGTCCTTGCGTTCATGCGCAGGTTGTGAGGAAAAGGGAGGCAGCTGAAGGGGACAGGGGAAGCACCTGGATCTTGGCAGGATTTGGCCCTAGGTCGACGCTGAGCTTTCCTTCAGAGTCCCGCCATCTTTCTTCCCTGCTCTTCTCCCCTCCTCCAGCTTTTTCCTTTGGTTGCTGTTTTACTCTGCGCAGCTCCGTGGTCTCATCACACCTTAGGAGCACCACTTCTTCCTTCGCGGGGGGTAGCAGCGTTTGACCGCGGCCCCGACGTGCCCCTCCATTGCCGGTGTTTGAACCTGAGCTCCCCCCCCCCAGGTCATTGCACGTGAGTGTGACAGGCAGCAACTCCCACTTGTGGTCAGTGATGGAGACCTGCCAGAACATTTCAAAAAAGATACCGCCAGAGACCATGGGCAGACTGATTTTTTAATGTATTTCGCTTTCCTTTCTGTCACTGCTATGGAGCTGGGTTTCTAGCGTTCTTGTTCATCGTCTTTCCCCTCTGCTCTCCTCCCAGGTTGCCTATTATTCAAGGAGGGACTTTTGCGTTCCTGACCCCCACCCTGGCCATGCTGTCTCTCCCCACGTGGAAGTGCCCTGCCTGGACACAGAATGCCACCCTGGTGAACACCTCTTCGCCAGAGTTCATCGAAGTCTGGCAGACGCGGATGCGAGAGGTACATTACATTTTCAGTGGCACCTGCTCTGTCTCAGGGCTGGTTGCTTTCAGAAAAGCGCCTGGCCGTGGCAGGGCCATCCTGCTAGGGAACTCTGTCTCCAGTGGACCTTGGCCCTCACCCTGCTGCAGCTTCCTAAGCATCTGTTCTCTGGCAAAAAAGCAGGTGCTTCACCGCTGCCGAACAGGGGACAGGCAGACCTCGGGTGATTTATGGTCCCTGCAAAGTCTCTACTGGTCCAGCCAGATCCCTTCTCCAAGGTTAGCCTTGAGGAAGGAAGGGAAAGAAGAAGTTTCCAAGGAAGCGACCCTGTCTAAGCACGGGAAACCTAGTAAAAGGAATGCAGGGGCAGAACTTTTGTAAATATTAAGGAAAAGTGTATTTTTAGGTAGTCAAAAGAGAGGAGGAAAGGTCGGGGATCTCACTACCTTGTTCTACATCTATTGCTTTATCAGAGTATGCGGCTAAATTTGCCTGTGTCGATCCATTCGTTGGGGGGCTTTGCAAAGCGCCGGGGAAGCATTGGGAGCTCCCGAAGGATTTGCTGTGCAGCGCAGGCTGCCCTCCCTACTGACGCACGAAAATCTGTCACTGGGGCACTGCCGCCTTCTCCTTTCAGGCTGGGTGCTTCACCCCGGCCCCTGCGTTTCTCTTCCCTTTGGGGCCGGGGTGAAGGAAGGTGCTCAGCACCGCAGAGGACCCAGCCTGGGTTTGTCACCAAATCTGTGAAGGCAGAGAGCAGCCTTACCCCTGCCGGGAGCCGTGAACTGCATCTCAGGATGGAACTGCTGGCTGCTTCGCAGTGGCTGTCAAACACAGGGAAGTTCAGGGTGATAAATGCGTCCCCGGAGGGAAAAAAACCAGAGGCTGTAATGACCCGCCTGCCCTACCAGTGTGCTGAAGTGCCCCAAGCCCTTCCCAGGTGGGAGATGAGTGGAGACCGTGGCCCTGCTCCCGTTTTCGGGGCAAGAGCTTTTCCCCTGGGTTTTGGGGGAGCGGGAGGAGAGAGTGCCGGGAAGCTGCTGCGTGCCTGGGTGGCCCAAGAGGACAGGGAGGAGGGGGTCTCTGGAACAAAATTCGCCCTGGTGAGGACTAAACCCATCAGCCAAGGGGGCAGTTGGTGTGCTGGTCCTTCCCCACACGTAATAGCAAGAGGCCTCTGTGCCCATCCATCGCTGGAGGCTGAGCCTGGCTCTCACACTGGGTTTGCACCGACGTGTGACGGGAAGGCTCCGCAGCTGGAGCTCCCTTCAACCTCTGCTCTCTCCCTTCATTTTTCCAGGTGCAAGGAGCTATCATTGTCGCTTCCTGCTTTCAAATCTTCGTTGGATTTTCCGGCCTGATCGGACTTCTGATGAGGTTCATCGGCCCCCTGACAATTGCCCCCACCATCACCTTGGTTGCGCTGCCTCTCTTTGACTCGGCTGGGGACGATGCTGGGCAGCACTGGGGCATAGCGGTCATGTAAGTCTCCCTTCCCCCCGGGAAAGCTGAGCGGACACAAGCTGCCTACCTCTAACACAAACCCAAGCGTCGCAGTCTGTAACAGGGTTCCCCTGGGTTCGAGGGCTGTTTGTTGAGCACTAACATGCAGCAGGCTTGTGCAAGGCAGCAGCAAGGCATAGTCCCCCCCTGCCCCCAGGAGGTTAGAGCCCCTCAGCAACAATGCAAAACCCAAAAATGAGTGAAAAAAATCTGATTTTTGTGAAAAATCAAAGTTCATAGGTCAGTGGAGAAACACGTCTTTCCCATGTGTGGTTCCTGGGGGCAAGCTCTGTCCTAGTTGTCTACGCACAGTCTTACACACCCATTATTCAAGTTAAGAAGACATTCCTAAAATGACAAAGTCGAGCACTCCGAGTTAAAATAGCTGGTGCTTTATGTATTGTTTTCACATGTCGAGGAGGAGTTGTTGTCTCCAAGAGGGCCGGGGGGGCTCTGGAAATGTCTGCACATGTGGCTTTGCAGCGTGGAGTGCTCTTTCAGGGCTATTTGTGTGCGTGCCCTTGTGCACGAGTGTACGCGTGTGCTCGGTGGCAGAATTTCCTTGGTATTTCAGAAATTAATTAAAAAAGTAGAAATGCCACTGCATGGTTCCCCTGCGGATTTGGCACCTTCAGATCCCTGATGCAGACCTCAGCTTGGGACAACACGCAGCAGGAGCAGGTTGTTATCCTCGCTGTGGGCTCCCCTCAGTTTGCTAGCGCTTTCAGAGCCGCCTTTGGAGACTCAGGGGCCAGGCCTGGCGGCAGCCCCGGGAAGACAGCGTGCTGTTGTGGGGACGTCCTCCCGTCCACGTCTCTCTCGGTCTCTTCTCCTCCCTGCACCTGCCCTCCCAGACTCCAGAAGCCACCTCCCCCCGTTCCTCACCTCGGTCTCTTCCACCAGCACCCCATACCACCCCAAGCGCTGCCTGCAACCCAGCTTTCTTTTCACCATTGTTCTCCCACCTCATCTCTGGCTTGTCCTGTTCTCCATCTCTGGTGGTTTGTCCTAGCCCTTTGCTTAGCCAGGATGAATGTTCCCTTCAAACTGTATATCCTCGTCTGGATCATCTCCTTTTTCTGCCTCCCTTCTCCGGCCACTGGCTCCTAACCTCAGACTCTTGCTTGACCTCTTTGCCCAACTGTGCTGCTCCATTAATGGGGTCCCAGTCCTCCCACCCCTGTCCCTGCTCTCGACCCGGCTCACCCTTGCTGTCCGGTTCATTTCTGTCCCATCTTCTACCTGTCCTGATCCCAGTCCTTTCTCTCTTGACTCAGACACCTTAGCCCCAGCCTGATCATCCTGCTCCAAGCTGTCTCAGTTGTGTCCTCTTTTGCTGCCTTCTCCATGCCCCACGGGTGCCATTAAGGACAGAGGGGATCGGAGGTGATGGAGAAGGTGGAGGACATAGGCCCTGTGGTCTCAGCCCTGCCGTTCAGCCCCCCGCATCCCAGAGCCCCCACGATGGGCGATACCCCCTGTTGCCTCAAGAAACGTGTCCGGTGCCTGCTCGCGGGGAGGGTGCGTACACAGGCCACCACCGGGCAAGGCCTGGACGTACTCGGAAGGCTCAGAACCTTTACGGGCTGCAAATGCCAGAGCCTGAGACGTTTCTGCTGACTGCTCGGGACCTGGGATGGACGATCATTGTTACAGACGCCTGAGCAGATTGTTGTGAGAAGGAGCAATATCCTTTACCCCAAAGGACAAGTTCTGCTAAATCTCACATTTCTGCTCCAGATCATAAGCCAACCCTGCTACTGCCCAAGGCAAAATGACCCTCTCAATGCAGGCTATATACTATGCCTGTTTCCTGACCATGACTCTTTGAAATAGGTTTGGGATATGTTTTTCCAGAAATATTTGGCCTGAGGCAGAGGTTTTCCATGGAAATTTTCATCCCGAATGGGTGAAGTTAGGCAGAATTATAAGCAGCTGAAAAGAGTGTTTGCTAATGGAATGTGTCAGGCAGCCCGAGTAATCAGCAGTGACACCGGCCCGGGACAGACGAGGGCTCGGCCGTGACTCGGAGGCCGCCGAGCATCGTTGTTAATGCAAAGGCACAGAGCGTGCACCGGCGCGGTCCGTCTGGGCCCCGCAGCTTTAGAAACCAGGAATGGGAACCAGTTCCTCCTCGGACTTTCTGCTTCCAGTCATTCAGCGCTTTGGATAGCGACTGACGGACGACCTTTGGCTGCATGTGGCGGTGTGTCTTTGCGGAGAGGTGAGGTTAGCGTCTCCTTTGCGCTGCTGGCGTTCCGCCCGCCCGTGAATGTCGCACCTACAGCTCGTCACCTTCTCGCGCGTGGAAAACTACCGGCTTTCCCTGCGCGGCCAGTGCGCTTCAGCTGGTGCAATCCATTTCCCACCGAAGCCTGCTGGATTCCTTCACTCAACGCGTACCGTTTAGACTCGTCATAAAACAATGAGGCTTGGTTAACACGGGAGGAAAATGCCCAAGGTCTTGTACCAGCTCAGCAGGCAAGGTGGGGTGCCCGGTCCCTGCCCTCTCCCCACATATGGCAGCCCCCAGCTGCATCGGGTCGCCCTTTCTGGGGGGGAGACCCACGGGGGGCAGACAGGGCTTGCTGTGAGCCCAGCCGGCCGTGCTGCTGCTCGCAGGAGATGTGTCCTGCACCAGGGATGGGAGAGGAGCTGCACCTCGTGGTCGTGTCCACCAGAACGAGCCCTGGTGCTGCGGGGGGCACGCGTGAGCACCCCTGCCTTGGCGGACCCCTCGGCCCTGCTCTCCTCTCCTCGGCTGGCTGGGAGGGCTCTGGGGCACCACGTGCAGCCCCACCGTGGTTTTTTCTTTCAAAACGGGGACTTGCTCAGCCAAATCAAATCCTCTTTCTTTTATTCCATGACACTTAGGAGCTTTTTTGCCACTTGTAGAGCAGCATAGGTAAACCTGAAATCAGGAAGCCAATAAGTCCTGTATTTCCAGTTTATCTAAATTCCACAGAGGTTCAGGGACAGTTTCCTACATAGCCTGCCTGGACCTTGCACGTCTCGCAGGTCTTCTTTTACTCGTGTCATTTTTAAGCTTCCTGCAATTGTGTCATACTCACTGATGCACTATCGGGGGGGTCAGTCTTGAAACAAAAGGGGGAAAAAAGCTGTTTGCAAAAGCAGAGGAGTTACCGGTAGAGGATGATGGAAGACTTGTTCCACCTCAGGCTTGTTGGAGTGGGGAGCAACCCTCTGGTGCCGAAAGCCTGGTTTTTGGGGTCTTCTAGAGTCCTGGCTCCTTGGGTAGCAGGTCTTCACTTAATGTGGGGACAGGCGGGCAGCTGGGCACTCTGTCTCATGGTCCGGTTTTCCCTCCTCCTAGGACTATTTTTTTCATAGTTCTGTTCTCTCAGTACCTGAAAGACGTCCCTGTGCCACTGCCATCTTACCAGGGAGGCAAGAAGTGCCACTTCTCCCCGGTCTACATCTTCCAGATCTTCCCGGTAGGTTGGGGGTCCCGGCGATGGTGGCAGAGGGACTGACCTCACCCGCCCCGGGCTGCCTGGGCTCTTTCTACTCACGTCCAGCCAAGTCAGTGCTTCCCAGCCCAACCTGCGTGGCGAGGGGACAGAGGGGGAGAAGGTCCCCATAGTCCTGACCACGGGGAGGGAGGGATGGAGGGAAGGCCACCAGGACCCCCTGCCCTCCCTCTGCCTCCATTCCATGTGCAGGGGAAAGGGTCGGGCGGGGGGACACCTTGTCCCCCACCACCGTGCCGGAGACCCAGCCATACCCTAAGGGGTCCCCACTGCTGCGTGTGATGGGCAGGTGCTGCTGGGGCTCTCCCTGAGCTGGCTGCTCTGCCTCGTGCTGA
>NW_009601204.1:0-28076 GCF_000690535.1 Cariama cristata | reverse complement strand
TGCCACCTGGCCCGGACGGGCGCCCGTGGGGACGTTTTGTCCCAGTCACCCTGGTTTCGGCTGCCTTACCCAGGTACCACTGCCCCCCCTTTCCCCATCCTGCCATGCTGCTCCCTGCTCCGGCTTGCACCTCCGCTTATGGCTAAGAGGGGGAGATGAAATGCCAAAAATCAGGCAAATGCCCACAAACATCCCTGCTGTCCTCCCCCCGCCCCGCAATAGATTTCTGGGCAAATGTGTCCCACCGACCTCAGCCGAGCTCTTTACTTGCAGGCCAGTGGGGAGTGCCAACCGTCAGCCTGGCTGGGATCTTCGGCATCTTAGCGGGGGTGATTTCCTCCATGTAGAGGGGGAGATGAAATGCCAAAAATCAGGCAAATGCCCACAAACATCCCTGCTGTCCTCCCCCCGCCCCGCAATAGATTTCTGGGCAAATGTGTCCCACCGACCTCAGCCGAGCTCTTTACTTGCAGGCCAGTGGGGAGTGCCAACCGTCAGCCTGGCTGGGATCTTCGGCATCTTAGCGGGGGTGATTTCCTCCATGTTGGAGTCCGTGGGAGACTACTACGCCTGTGCCCGCCTGTCCGGGGCCCCGCCGCCGACGAAGACAGCCATAAGCCGAGGGACAGGAGTGCAGGCTGCCTCCTGGCCGGGGCCTGGGGTACGGGGAACGGCACCACATCGTACAGCGAGAACGTGGGGGCCCTGGGCATCACCAAGGTGAGCCTCGCTGCAGCGGGGCGGCTGTGGTGCCCTGGCCCTCCTGGAGGTTTCCCCCGGGGTGTACGTACAAGGGAGCGGTGCACATGGGCATGTGCTGGAGCTGGGATGTGATCTTAGCCCACCTCCTGCAAGGCACGCTGGAAAAACGTGCGTGGCACGTCGGTGACCACCTCAGCAGCATTACGGATCCCCGCACGAGGCGGCCAGTCCCTCCCTTTGCTTATGGTCTGCGTATGGGACGGGTGCGCAGTGCCGTTACCCACGGCCCCTGGCTTCGGTGAGACTAAAGAGAGCGTGCTACGGCTGAGCTAACCTGGAAACTTCTGCAGGACTGACTTCTTCAGAGACTGTCGTCTGTCTGTCTGTCTGTCTGTCTCTGTCCATCTATCTGTCTTCCTGAGTATATTTATGAGGAGGGGAGAGGAGGGGAGAGGAGAAGGAGAAGGAGGAGAAAGAGAAGGAAAAGAAGGAGGAGAAGGAGAAGGAGAAAGAAGAAGGAGAAGGAGAAGAGAGGGAAAAAAAGAAAAGAAAAAGAAAATATTTAATATGGCTTCAAATTCCTGAATTTTTATAACCCAAGGATGGCAATCATGTGAAAGGTAGACTATTTATTTGGGATAATAAAATGTGATAGCAAAGGTTTATGTTTTTACCTCCCTATAAAGATTTGTGCATCCCTTGAGTATCTTATTGCTCTTATAAGGGAAAGAAATTTCCAGAGATAAGCTTGACAATCAGATCATAGATTTTCACTAAGCTTTGCAGCCAGGGGACGAGTACGTCCAGCAGCCAAGTGGACAACATTTTAAAATCATTGTCAAATAAGCAGTGTCATGTCAGCGGAGCTGTGAGTCAGTAAATAAACGCAGAATTTGACTTACGGCTCCCACTCTATAGTATTGCGCATTTCCCCGGGTTTCATAAACCTCACTCACAATCACCATTTTTTGCAGACCTAAGTGTCAGTGTTTGCCTGACGTGGCTGCTTCCAGCAGCAAGGGCTGTCCGGGTGCCTGCATGGAGTCCAGGTTAGCCTGTCCCCACGTGTCCCTTGTCACCGTGAAATCTGTGCATGCCGACCACAGACCTGAGCCCGTTCTTTCCCGACATGCAGTTTGCTGCGTACATTGTGCGTACGGGGTGTAGCACGGGGCAGAAGTGCCCAGGCTTACCCTTACCCGATTACGGGACCTGTTCTCCCCAGGTACGCCAAGCCCTTCGGGTGGACGTGCCATCCTTGCGCATTCAGGAGAGACGTTTCCCTTAGATCCCACCTCTGCTCGCCTTGTTCACGCTGAAGAGAGCAGAAAATAGAGTCTCCTCTCAGTCAGCCTTAAATCCACGTAAAGTCTCAGTCTGGGATAGATGGGGATGCTGAGAGCACAAGGCAGACTTCAGTTCGGCTTTTCACGTGGGGAACACATTTTTCCATAACAAAGGGAAACACCAGGGACTTGTTTCCCCTGCTTAAACAGAGGTGTCCAGCACCACCTGAAACGTCTTTGGGGAGCGGAGACACGCACAGGGGCGGTCAGATAAGGCAAGGAGAAGCTGCTGGAAGCTGCCAAGATGCAGTGTCTTAAATGGCACCGGGCACCTATATTTAAGGTGCTTGATCAAGAGCAGCATGCCGGTACTGAGCTCTCATTTCCAAGAAAAGAGGAGGAGGATTTTAAGGAGAGGTAAAGACCTCGGAGTCACCGTATAGATAGCAGAGAACTGTGCAGTTTCTTTGACCTTAAGAAAGAGAACTGATTTTCTTGTTTTCCTGACATAATTGAAACAAACTCTAAACCAGAGGCTTTAGCAGCATAAGCTCGCAGTTGTGGTATCAGTGGATTAAGTAATTTGCCTTCAAGGCCACCTCCGTATACTGGTTAATTCGACATTTTGGCAAATTAAGAACCTGAAGCTTCATTCTAATCCTGGAACAAATAGATCTGTTGGCTTTTATTAAATTACAGTTTTGATGGTAATGGTGTCCCAAGGTTTTAAGCCAAGGAATATAAAAAGCCGACCTGAAAGCAATGCACGATTTTATTTTGAAACTCCCTACCAAATCTTTTTCATTTATCTTTCACAATCAAGTAAGACTTAAAATATTTTAACAGGACGTGTTTAAGAAATACTTAAAAAGAGACACTGCTAGTTGCTGGGAATGTTTTTGTTGAAAGCATTCACAAAAAGCCCTTCCTGTAAACAATACATTCTTCAGATATTTAAAGGGAGAGATTAAAATATTTAATCGAATTACAAAAGGTTTGCAGAGGATTACAGAGTTTCCCTGCTGAAGACATGAACGTTGTAAAGCTTAGCGTGATTCTTTAAGCTGTCCAAGTTTTGGTGTGGCAAGGCTTGTCTTGGATTGAAAAGTCTAATAAATATTTCTGCTTTTCTTTTTACTTTCTGTAGTCTGTAAATGTCTCCTTCATCCCTTTGTTTGGCGGATACTCTTTTTCTTTCCTATTCGCATGCTCTAACAGATCTGAATGAAAGGCATGGCTTGGCGCTTCGTCCCGTCTTTGCTGTAGTGCCCAAGCAAGAAAAGGCCACCCTGGCTCTTCCTAGGGGAAAAAAAATGAGAAAAAAATGCTTTTACTTAAGGTAGATGGGTGATGAGAGATAGGGACAGACCAAGAGACTTCCCCGCTGCTTCTCAGCCATTTGTTGACCCTGAAAGGATCTGTCAGATCCCAGGGCTGGGGATGGGAGCAGCCAGGCAGCTCTGGTCTCCCAAATCGTGGTCTCCGGGGACTGGAGGGCTCATTGTGGGACACCTCATTGGAAACCTTTTTTAGGTGGCAATCCAAACCCTGCTGGAACTGACTGGGGCTGCAGTGCCAGCCCGCGGGCATGCCGAGACGTTTCCAGGCTGCAGCGAGAGCAAAGCTGTGTGCGGGGATTACTGTGCTCTCAATTTAATAATACATTTTTTGTTTAACAGCTAACCGTTAAAGTCCTGACAGCAGTAGGGAAGGGGGTAACACCGAGTAAATAGGTGTGGATCCACGATTGCTCTCAGAGTGCCTGTCATGCTAAATATTTACTAGTGTGCAAATTGTGATGTTTCTCACGCAGTGTGAGCATCCCGGCTCACCGGCAGCTGCATCCGAACCTGCGACCGAATGTGCTTCGGCCAGCGGTGCAAGCCCTGCCCGGCAGGCTGGCGCTGGAGCCGGCCGTCCCTTGTCTCGCTGCGCCCGTCGGTGCGTGACTGCCTCCTCTTCCTCTTGCCCCAGGTAGGGAGTCGAATGGTGATCGTTGCCGGTGCCTGCACCATGCTCCTGAGCGGCGTCTTTGGGAAGGTGGGGGCGATGCTTGCCAGCATACCCACCCCCGTGATCGGAGGCATGTTCCTTGTGATGTTCGGAGTTATCACGGCAGTGGGGATTTCCAATTTGCAGGTAAGAGCTGTGCGAGTGCCGTTTCATCCTTGGGGAAGGGGACTTTGGTTTCAAGTCACGTTTCTTATCAGGCTGAGTCAGATATAACCGTGCTGCAGCAAGTGCAAACATTTGTGTTGGCAGTTCCTCGGGTGAAGACGAGGGGACGCACCCAGAGGGGCTAAATCGCAGAGGGCCCCCTCGTCGGGGCAGGGCTTGCTGGCACCGGGGGCAGCGGGATCACTGATGCCCCAGCGGCACGGGGGCCGGGGGCATCACGGCTCCTGCGGGCAGTGTTTACATCCGAGCATGTCTCATGAACACGACAGTAATCCACAGATTTGGGTAATTCCAAATGTAATGTATACAATTTCTCTATGCAGTACACAGACATGAACTCCTCCAGAAACATCTTTATCTTTGGCTTTTCTGTATTTGCTGGCCTCACGGTTCCCAACTGGGCAAGCAAAAACAGCACCCTGCTGGAAACAGGTAAGCAGCGACATCAGAAGCGTTTTCTGTAGCATCAAACGGAAGCAAAGGCTGATCCAGAGAAAGCTTTTAAAATGCAGTTTTTCCTGATAAAAGCCTGAAACCTATGCTTTGACTGTTGCCGGTCTCTTCCTGCGAGGGCTGTTCTCGCCCTTTGCTCTGATGCACAGCTCTGGTGCAGAAATCTCTGCCCTTGATCAGTGACTCCACCTCGCCAGATTCCTCTTGGGCTGAGGGCTGCAGAGCGCTTCCTGGGGACGCGTTCCCGGGATGGGGAAAGAGAATACTCCAGGGCTGAATCTCGATCAAGATCTCAATGAATGCGGCTTTCTGACGTGCTCATGCACAATAAAACTTTGTGCTTCCAAAGTGCAAGAGCAGACTCCTCTACTAAATTCCATCAAGTTCACTTTATTGCAATTTCCAGTCCTCCAACAGTTACCCCTTCATGGTGTCTGGTGTGACTAATGTGTTCGTCACAAGGGCCGTGGTGTCCTCTCTGAAGGTGTACATGGCATGCCGGGTGGGCTGTTGAGAGAGCCGGGCCCACACATCCCACACGCTATGGATGGTCTGTGGGATGCTCAGCGCCACGGGGCTTTGCTCATGTCTGTCAGCCCTCAGAGAGAAATATCACACCCGATTAACTTGTGGTGAAATCCCGCGCTAAATATACCTGTCTGTCTTTGGGAACTGAAGCTCGTGCTTTTGTCGGGAACTGCTCGGTGTTCTGTCGCGGAGGTGCAGAGGTGCCCGGAGCAGAAGGCGGCTTTTCCTGGGACAGTGCTGTGCTCTGCACTGTTAATAGGCTCTCGATGTATTTATGAGTAATTGCCTGCCCACCGGCAGCTGGGTCAGTGACTAATTATGCAGAGTAAAACTGTAGGTCTGCAACTGGCAGCGAGAGCAATCTCCCTTGCATTGCCAAATCTTAAGCTCTGCTTTGGGATTTGCAAGTCTTGCCTAAACAAGCATGCAGCCTGCAGCCTCTCGGCACCGGGTGTGTTGCGGGTCAAACACGCGTCTCTCTGCACCGCTAGCCAAAGCTTTCTTTTTCTGCTAGGAATCATCCAGCTGGACCAGGTGATCCAGGTGCTTCTCACCACGGGCATGTTTGTGGGCGGACTCCTGGGGTTTATCCTTGATAACACCATTCCAGGTAGGATTTGCTGAAATGAGCTAAGCTACTGGTTTGTGCCTGCCCTAGGGTTCGTGTCCTAGTACTTTTTGTCTTTGCGACTACTGCTGTCTGGGTGGGAGTTGTGCTGAACTCCTCCCGGAGAGGGGTGAGGAACAGGAGACATCGCTGAAACGCGCTCTGGCTGGAAAACAGCAGCTCATCGAAAACGAACTCATTTTTCAGGAACAACCCACTCTGAGGAAAAGGTTTATTTGGGAAAAATGATTTTAGGGAAAATGCCAGCCGAGAGACAAGTTGGTGGTTGAAAGGAGAGAGAAAGGCAGCTACAAGAAGTGGAAGGAGCCAACGCGCACCTCTAAGGAGAGCAGCTAAAACGGAGGGTGCGCTGGTGCCGCCGCAGTGGGGGGCAGCAGGAAAGGCTGGAGACCGAGGACAGGGCACAGCACCTGCAGCTGGCCCTCACCACCAGCAAAGAGCCTCTGATCCTCCATCCAGCCCGGGGAGGGATGGCGTGAGAACAGGAGAGGAGACCCTCTCTTCTGCTACGGAAAAAGAGCAGGAAGGACACTCTGTTAACCAGAGCCCTTTACTGTCTCAGCCTTCTCGGAAAGCCGATCTCCTTTTGGCTCATTAATTTTCTGGTAGCCCTCGATCTTCAGCTCCTCCAGGCAGAATTCACAGGCGTGCCCGCTCCCTTTCCCAAAGGGGACTCAGTCACAGGCACTCGGCGATGCCTTGGCTAGGGTAAACGCCTCTGTCTGGCTGGGAATTGCCAGCTAAACCTTATTCCTGGTGGTGGTTTCTGGGCAGTTAACACGCAGCCTTGCTTTCCTAGCACCGTATGAACCCCCCCTTTGAACAGTGCTCGGATCCCCCACGGCTTGTGAAAACCTGCCCTGGTATAGCTGATTCCTCTGGAAAGCAGCGGAGAAGACTGCTTATCTGGAAGCCGTTGCGGGAAGACGGGAATTGTCTAGGAGCTCGTTAGTGAATTTTTGTAAAGAGCTTGGGAGCTAGGAGGGGTGAGGTGCGAGGGGTCTGCCTGTCGTGCCGGGGCTGCTGGGCGTGGGGCACAGGGGGCAGCCCGCTCCCACGCCCGGCACACCCGCTGCCCTCAACACCGCGGCCTCCTCTTTGCTGTTGCAGGAACAGAGGAGGAGCGGGGGCTCCTGGCATGGAAGCACAGACACAGGGAAGAGGCCGACAGCTCCCAGCTCGTTTCCACCGTCTATGATCTTCCGTTTGGCATAGGCACCAAATACTGCGCTGCCTCTTGGTTTCGGTATCTCCCCGCGTGCCCCAAAAGACTACCTGGGGGCAAGAGAACGGATGAACTGAAGGCTGCTGGATGGGAAAGCAGTGTTAAGGCAAGCTCCGAAAAAGACTGTGAGAGAGGCGCTGATACAAGGATATAAGCACCTGCCCTGCAGGTGAGCTCGTCTCGGAAGCAGAGGTCTGAAAAGCGTCTGCCGCCCCATCGATGGACACGAGCTGGCAGCGGTTAGCGGCTGGAGCCGGAGGGGGGTAACGTCTTTCTCTTCCCAGCTCTGCCGCCCACGCCACTGGTGACCTTGAGGGTGTCATGTTTTGTCCCCTCTGCTCCTGCCCGCCCACCTCTAGGAAGAGCATAATCCCGCTTTGGGGAACACCAAAACCCAAGAAATGCCTGGGAAAGCTGTTCGGTTTCCTTCCTTGCACTGAGCCTCGGGGACCCCAAGGAGCAGCGGTTTAGCTGAAGCAGAGCTCTTCCCGTCCCCTCTCCTGGCTGCTCACAGGAGAAGGCATCCCTGACGCGGGCCCTGTACCACTCTCAGGCATCCCTTGGGCTGAAGGTAATCCCCACCACCTTAAAGATCTGTAACGGCAACGCTCACCTCTCAGCTTGTGGTTTACACCTCATCCTGGCCAAGGGGAAGGAGCAGGCACCTCTAGGGCATGATTCATCTCATTCCAGATTCTCATAATTTAAAGTCAGTCAAATGAATGGCGTTGTAAGAGAGGCGTCTGAGGTTAATGGGGTGGATTGTCTTCTGAATGTGCCTCTCCCACCGTAGACCACAGGGCGAATTTAGAGACCTTCCTTAGGTTCTTGACCTAACAGAAAAACCCAGCTTCACTGAAACGAATCCCACCTGGGGTGCTGGGAGCAGTCTTAGGGGAGCCAGCTTCCCCAGGGCACCAAACCCTACAAAGATGAAGGAATCATCGTCAAAGATGAAGGAGAACACTCTTCTGCTCGCAATCTGATGCATCCCTGCTACTGCTACATCCTGTGTGTGTGTCCCCCCCGTACCGGTTTGGTCTGGTGTGGTGATTGTGCGGTGACAACCACTTCTCTGGAAAATGGTTTGCAGATTCTTGGTCCTGTCCGCTATCAGCAGAAACAGCCTTAACCTATACGGCCATATATAATGTGACTGCACGTGGTGCTGGTTGCCAGTGGTGAGCAATAACTTCGTTGCTGTAGCATAAGCTTGTGTTTCCTGCATTGAGATTTATACTTAATTTTTTTTTTTTTTAAATAAATAAAACCTACAGTGTAATGATATTTCTCAGGGTGATTGCCATAGTGAGTGGCAGGGAGTATTCAAAGAATCACAGAGTAATTCAGGTCAGAAGGGACCTCTGGAGGTCATCTGGGCCAGCCCCTGCTCAGAGCTTCTCCTGTTAGACCAGGTTGCAGAGGACGGTGTCCAGCTGAGCTATGGGTGGCGAGCCATAGCTGCTCTGGGCAACCTGTTCCCGTGTCTGGTCACCCTCACGGTGAAAAGCATTTTCCCTCATGTCTAACTGGAATTTCTAACGCTTCACCTTGTGTCTGTTGCCTCTTGTCCTGTCACTTTTCCTCTGAGGAAAGTCTGACCCCATCTTCTCTGTACCCTCCATCGGACGGCTGAAGGCCATGATACGATGTCCCCTTCGCCCTCTCGTCTCAAGACTGAACACAACCTGGGTGGTTTCAGTGAAAAGCCTTTATTCCTCATGCCTATTGCTGTCCTGTTCTCTAGTCCCGTCCTGCAGCTGTAGCGGTACATGGCTTGTTTCATCAGTAAGGGATATATCGGGGTTTTTTGCTTTGGGAGTGAATGAAGCCTGAATAGATCAATTGTGTGAGTGTTGGGGTCCTGAAGGAGGAAATGTTATCACATAAATAGTTTGTTGTTATGCGTAGATTGAAGTGCCTCTCTTGAGGACTGTGGTTGTTATGTCTTTGGGAGAAAAAATGATGTGCACATTTAAGTATATCTGACCCCCCCCACCATCACAGATTTTAGAAAGATGCCTGGTCCCAGGCATCTCAGCTCTGGTATCTTCTTCATCCTCCACAACCTTGGCTACATCTCTAAGCTGATTTAGAGACAACCTATGCTCCCAGGGGATCTAGCAGACAAAACCCATGGTCTTATCATCATCATCACTCTTGAATTTACTTGTGCTGTAAGACATGTGTAAAAGCAAGTTGTTAGTCTACATCACCCTGTTCCTGTACTGAAGCTGCCAGGCTGCTGCTGCCCAGACCGGCCCACAGCCACGTGCCGGAGGACTGGTTTAGATGGGAGGGGGATACAGAGCTAACGATCCAGGTACACCCGCCGCAGCAATAGGGCCAAAACCCGCTGTGCTACGGAGCCTTCAGACGGTCCATCTTCCATGCGAGACTTTTTCCTTTGGTGCTACAGTTGGGATCCCCACATGGAAAAAGCAAGGTGGGAAGCACAAATGGGAAACCCTCAGTAATTTTACTGGCTCTGTGTCAGCTCTGTGGAAGGCTGCAGCCCTATCTTTTTGCTTCTCCTCGTAAGACATGTTAGCATGCTGGCAAGTGCCAGAGGTTTGTATGTGCTTTAGCAATATTGGCATAGGTTTCCTACAAGAATGAGTCTTCAATCGGCTTTTTGTTCCCCACCCCAAGGATGGAGAACATTGCTCATCTGTTATGCCGTCACCCTGCACTCCCAGCCCGCTGCCGTGTCTGTGTGTCCCCATCTTGTGTTTGGCTGGCAAGCTCCCTGGAGCAGAGCCGGGCACGACGCTACAGCTCCTGGCAGGAGGGGCCCCAATCCCCCGTGGAGGCTCTCTCCTTACCCCGGCACATCCCACGGCTCGGGAGGTGCGCACAGCTCCGGGGAGTGCTGGTCTGGGGTAGCTGTGCTGGCTGTTGCTAAGGCTTGGAAGGCAATTTTTCAGAAGCTGTTTATGTCCCCAGTTCAAGCTCAGGCTCCTAAATGTCCTTTAAAATTCCCCCTTTGGTTTGTTTGTTATATATTTATAAAATATCCTTTCATTCGCCTCAGAGGGACATTTCCAAATTTTAAAACTAAGTAGGCAGGGGTTAGGCTCCAGGGCCAATGCTTCTCCCAGCTGCGTGTGGCCGTCTGAACTTCAGAAACAGCTTTGGCTTTGCACCGCAGCAACGCAGCTTCTGGTTATTTGCTACTTGATGAAAATAAATGAAAATCAGCGGATCCTCGAGTGCTGAACACTTGAGGGCTGTTCCGGACTGCCTGGAGAGCAGCCAGCTATCTGTCATCTGTATTGCCCTCTGTGCTACGGCGGAGCCCCGAGCGCAGCAGGACTCGGCCGTCAGCCACGTGTGGGGTCACCCTGCTTGCAGCTTTGCAGCGAGGCAGACAGCGAACGGGGAAGCCCAGGCAGACGCTCCTGCTGTTCTGGCCGAGGAGACCCGGCGAGGGCTATCTCCCTGTCCCTAGGTGCGCTGGCTCCAGAGCAGCTGATCAGCGGCTCACTTTCACAGCTTCCTCACAAGAAGACATGACCTGGGCAGTAGGCCTGCCCCACGCTAGGCTCAGTGTGTCGTAAAGCGAGGGGCTGCCACGCTGCACCGCAGCTGTAAGGTACTGCGTCCCACTCTGCCCTGTTCGCCTTGCTCTGCCCAAACCCCTGCAACGGCCGCACTGCCACTGATGCATTCATGTTTCCCGCTTCTCCCTCCTTGCTGCCTTTCTGCCGCCAACATCTTCCCACTGCCCTGCCCCAGTAGCATGCTGTACATTTTCCAGATTTTTTTTCATGAGAAGTTTCCATCAGACCATCCACTGAGCGCTGCACAAGGCCGTACCCGCGCACACGTAGCGATAACACGCTCAGGAACTAAGGCTGCTTCCTGGCCCAGGCAGAGCAGCCCTCCGGCACGCCAGGGCAGAACAGCTATTGTCTGTGCAGCGCGGGCTCTGCAGCGGGGGAAACGGCCTTCCCACCTTACCCGCAGGCCTGCACGCTTGTAAACCATGACCACGCAACAGGAGGAACCAAAGTAACGTCTTCTTCATCTTCTCTTTAATGTCATAACACCTCCCACAAAGCCTGCTACCATTTGGAGGAGTTACTATTTTCACGTTATCTGAACACACTTGTTCCACATTAATGTTCAGGCCAGTCTTAATCTAAAATTCTCCTGGTGAAGCATCAGAAGCACTCACGTGTGATGATCGAGGGAACGCATGTACATAGTGTACGGTGTCCATTGAAAACGGTCTCCTCTGGTAGGTGGCAGGCTGAAAGTCATTTGAAAAGGAAATAATTCTCCTGTTTAACTTCTGTCCTGTACTGGCCTTCAAAAGGGTGGGGATGAGCGGCTAATAAGAAAAGGTTATTATTAACCCTCAAACATTATCTACTCACACAGCTGTCCTACGGCACATGCCAGTATTGCCAAGTTTGAGCTCAGCTGATGCAGTAATTGATGGATGTAGTGAAAGAATCATTAACGTAACAAACCTGACCAAATGTTGTGTGGCAAATGGAACTGGAGATGAGAGAAGGCTCTATGAGTTCTACAGTATCCTCAATACTGAGAAAAACTAACCCATTTCCCCCCAAACTACACAAAGGTGAGAAAACACAGGCAGAACGTTTAACGTAAACACTTATTACTGTAGGTACATATGTATGTTTCTTGCACTAGCTAAAGAAAAGAGTGATTTGACCTGGGATCCCCTGCAAAGTCTGTACGTGCATTTCAACCAGCACATGTGCCAAAACCCAGACAGCCCAGGGGATAGACACACTTGGCATTTTGGAGTGAGAGCGAGAAGAGGAGGAGGGAGAGCCAGCATTGCGTATAGGCTCAGAGCAACGATAGCCTGTACACATGAAGCACACTGGAAAGGCCAGGCTGCACGCTGGAGAACTCAGAGGGGCTCTTCAACCCAAACAGGATCTGCAATTAGGATCTTCCACCCCCACTTCCAAACACAGCAGCCTGGCAAGTATCCACCCGGGAGTGCTACTGCAGCCTCGACCGCAAGGAGGGAAGGTGCTCTGGAGGAAGTATTCTCCCCTTGTACTTCAGTACTGGGCTCCACAGGTGTTTGCCTGAATACAGCTGCACGTATCCTGGTCTTAGGCACCAAGGCAGTGCTGGGCCACAGCCCAGCCCTCTTGGATTCAGCCTAAAAGCCTAGCTGCTGAAGACTGATGCATACCTGGGCATGCCAGCTTTAGTTTAGATTTTAAAATAAAACTTTCAGCCTTTCTGTTTGCGACGGCTGTTAGCATGACCTCAGCATAACCACTGTCAGAACACAATTTGTCCAAGTCTGCAGAGAGCCATTAATGATAGCTCCGAGGGGAAGAAGGATTTTATTAATCTTCACAGCATTTTTAATTCCAAGACAGTATCTAAGCAGCACTACTGATCAAAGAACGAGATGTGGCAGAAGAGCACAGGGCTGACCGCTCAGCTTTACACACTTTGCAAAAGGAAATAATCCAAAGTGCATCATTATGCCTGCACTTCTCTGGGTGATTTGGGAGTGGGTGGCCAATCCTGCTGTTCTCATAAAGAGATGGAAGAGCATCGTCTCACTCTCTGTGAGGGAATCCCTCTTTCCTTGTCAGCCAGAGCTGAAAAAATTGCACCAGAAAAGTAATCACTGCCAAGGTGCAGGGCACTTTGTGATTTTTGCAGGTTGCAGTTCGAGACCTGCATCCTCTGGGGGTGTGCAGATTATCACTGATGTGACCTCCCTGCAGCTCTTCCATAGCTTATGCTAGGCAAGGTCACTTAACCGTACATGTCTCAGTTTACTTGTGAAGGGAGGTTAAACATTAAAAAGCAACAGACAAAAGTATTTCTTAAGATTTTATAAATATCTAAAACTGGAACTTTTAAAAGTATAAGTTACTCAACTGATATATCAAGAAGCAGTGATGAGGGAACGGGAAGTCAACAGTAACAAACTACTTTAACACAGTGTCTCCACACTCAGAGGTGCTCCACTGAAAGAGGTGCGGTATCTTCACGTGCCTGATGCTTGGCAAAGCATTAGCAGAGATACTGTTTAGAAATCTTCATCATCGAAGGTCTCTGTGCACCTCAGCATCACAGTCTCATAATCAAACTGAAGATCTTCTTCCTGAAAGCCCCCCCAAAGTCAAGCAGGATTAAAAACCGCAGGATTTGATTCTGTTTCAAATACACAGTGGGTTGGTCATAGAATCATAGAATCATAATGGCTGGAAGAGACCTCAAAGATCATCAAGTCCAACCGTACACCTGATGCCACCCTGTCCACTAAACCATGTCTTGTCAAGTGCCAACATGTCAGCTAATGCGCCACGAGCCCTCCTTTTCCAAATCAACAACCAGCACTTGTCAAGTGCCTGAGGTGCCCGATGAAGAATGGCTCAAATTTTCAACCAATTTCTTTCTAAAATCACAGAGCCCCACCCTGTGTCTATTTACATCATTTAGACAGCTGTTACTGACTGTGTAGCAAGTGGGTCACCTAACAGGCTCAGAAGATGGGAGAGCTTCCTTGAGCCCTTAACGTCTGCCGACTTCAGGCTTTGATGCTCTTTTAGCAACAGAAGGAAATGGTCTTCTCTTTCACCAGCTTACAGAGAATAAGCGGCTCTTGAGAAATCAAAGTCTAGGAGATGAAAGTGCTCATGCCTGCAGTCCATCTAGTCCACCTTCCACATTAATGCAAGACTCTTTAGGGTAAGATTGCTTTTAAAAATAGGTGCTGTTTAAAAAATGTATAGCTTAAGGAGCACTAAATCCCACTTACTTGTCAAGTGACTCATCTAAAGTCCATAATTTTAAAAGGAAGCATGCCTTTGAAGATGCAAAGGTGCTCAGTGCTATTTAGAAAAAGAGCCACCGACTTTCACTTAGATATTGTAAAACCTTTGGACCTCAATCTAAATTAATTCTTTACTGCCTTTGCTCCTAAGCATCTCTTATGACGTGACCCTAGGACAACAGCTCTTGAAAAATGACAAGATTGCGTAACTAATCGCATGCTCAGAAATATTTCTCTACCATGTAGAGAAATTTTTGGGTCACTGTCCTTCTAAGAGCCCTCCCTTTCCTTGTTCAAATGATTTCCTCCCTCCTCTTGTGTCAGTCTTTCTCAAGCGTTTTATACCAGTGGGGTGCATGCCCTTGGCAGCCTTGAGAGCCAGGCCAGCAGCTCAAGAGGAGCTGCACTCCGTGGATCTGTGACTACGAAATGGTGAACATATACAATCCAACAAAGTACTTTGTACCTGGACAGTTAACCAGAAATGGCGTAACATAGCGCTGTTATGTAATGATCAGCAATAAAACCCGTCACCTCATCAGCTCTGCAGATGAAAGGAAAGGAGACCATAGGCTGCCCTTCAGTATTTCAGTTGGGTGCACATCGCATGCCTTGCCTTGGTACGGCACCTGCTGCCCACCTCTGTATCTTCTACAAGATGCATGCACAGTGCACCAGGACATCACTGTATCCTCGGGATGAGTTATCTCAGCGCTGCCCAAACCCCTGGGTTAGCGTAGCACTGGCACAGGTACCATATCAAGGGAAGGGGAATGGTCTGCAGGGGTTCAGTCACACCCGTAAGATAAGCAGGAACGGCTCCTTTCCCTGTCAAGTCCAGGAGTCTCCGATGCTCTGAGTAGCACAATTTCTAGGGCAAGGTATGTAGCCTGTACTGAGATCTCTGCTGCTGCCTGAGTTGGTGTGTTTCAAGCTAGCTGGAATGCCTCCTATCCCCACTCTGCAACCACTTCCATAACTGCCTCAATCTGCCTGCTTTGAGATGGAGCTGAATTTCTGCTCTCAAAACAAAAAAATTCTTGTCAGTCATATTTTTTTTGTTTCTACCTCTTGGCAGGACTTGCTAGATGTGCTGTACTGCAGTTATCTAAACCAAAACAGATTGTGACCTTCACATTATCAGTGCTCTCTAGCCTGGGCGATTTCTGCTCAAACTCCTTTTTTATTGTCTTATCACAGACAACTCAAAGTTCCTGCATAAAAGAAGTGCATGCAGCCTTTTGTTTTCCTTTGGATCCACAGAGCTCAGTCAACTGCCAATTTGCAGTACTTCAGCTTCTTTTGCTGCCTGTCTTCTCATCACACCCATTCTCCTAGTCTTATTTCAAACGTTCCTCTTTAAAGCTTGAAAGAGACACTACCTCTTCTCATACCACCTCATCTGGAAGCTGTGAGATGGACTTGGCCTCACATATAACAATGCAGCACCAAGCAGAACGACAAAATGGGACCACCCAATACTACCAGGCATGACATTCAGAAAAGAAATTTAAAACTGGAAAATACTGTATCTTGCCTATAGCTTTTCCTTTCTAGGCATGCTCAGTTCGTGGCCATTTACATAAACACAGGAAGAGCTCTGCCCTTACGCAGAACATAGCTATTCACAGACCAAAGGGCTGTGTCGATCAGTGTGTGGTCTCTGACAACGGCCAGGAGTGGATGCTTAGACAAAACATGCAAGAATTGCGCACGCAGTGTGCTCTGTTCCACAGTACGCGCTCCCACATTACAGTAAACTGTGCTGTGAGGACCTTCTGAGCTAGAAATTGTATCTGGACCTTCAGATTTAGTAATTGCTGATGGATTGATGCCCCAGGGGTTAAATCTGGTAACTTGCACGTGCAAGTATTTTTAGTATGTTGTTTGTTCGTTTCATCGAGCACTTTCTAGTTCTTCTGGTGTTAGACACAATGAATAATCATTCTGTGTACCAAATCCACACCATTTAGGATCAAAATTCTCTCACGGTACCCCTCAGTCTCTTTTGCGGAAGAGTCCTACTCTAGTAGCTCCTGTTTAATGCCTTTTGCTGTGCCTGCTGCCATTCTCTGCACCTCCTCTAGTGCTACTCTCTCCTTGGGATGGGGGGAACCAAATGGCAGGCAGCAGTCACTATGTGATAGACTCAGATGGTGGTGCAACACTAGTTTCTGCTTTGTTTCCTGTCCCAGTTACCCCTCATCACAAACACTCTACTTTCTTCAAAGGAGCATCTGCTCAAGTAACAGAGACTGGGTGGAAGCTAGGCGATAGAAAATAGCAAACCAGTGGCTACTGTGGACATATAATTGACTCTGAGCCCAAACAAGCATGCTCTGGCTGGGGGACATCTCCCTTTCAGTCCTCCACCCATGTGCGAGCTCTGAGCCACCTCCTTGGCAGGAGGGCAAGACGGGGCGGAAGAACACTGCAAACACAATGACTTCTGGCTCAGCAAACCTGCAACAAACAGCTGCCGAGCTGCCTCTATCAGCTCTTTCAAGAGCACAAATACCCTACCCCTAAGGCCTGCCAGTGGAGGGCTCAGGGTAGGGAACCTGGCACCCAGACAAGCAGAAGGTGGTCCTACTGAGCTCGGAATGAAACAGCTGAGGTTAATGGAGAACTGCAAAGTGAGCTTCGCCTGCTCAGATGAGATCACTCAGGCTTTTGTACAAGGAACTTTCATGCAAACAACAACAAAAAAATAATGTAATTTGCCATTTTCAATAATATTCTAAGCAATAATAACCCCTCACACTTTGCCTCTTACAAAGGCAATCCTACTGACCTTTTGGAATGAAGTGATGAACCCCAAGTTCTCATTTGAAATGATTCTGGACAGTATGATCAGAAGCACAGAGAACAGAAATCCCTTTCCGACAATGACAGAAATACATTGCTCCTTCTATAAAGAATCCTTTGGCAAAATTTACCTGGCAAAACAGTGTATTAGCAAAGAGGAGGCTTTTTAGGAAGTCAGTGATCTGCAGATAGAGTCTGTGGTGATCCTCTGGATTTTCAGAACTGCAGCTTGCAAATGCTGAACTGAAAATGGAACCAGATGCTGCATTTAATTTCCTGTTCCCTCATTTCTCCTCCTACTTACTTTCTCTCCTCCACATTTTACTTATAAATTAAAAAAGATTCAAACTGTTTTCAAGATGATTCTGATATTAAAGACAATAGCCAAGCAAGACAGGGAGGAGTGGAGGTGGACATATTGACGAGATATTGTCTAACAAATGCAAGGAAGATATGTAAGAACAGAGAACAGCAATACAAGAAACCAGTATCACAACAAAGAAATCCACTGAAACATGACAGCTATAGTAACACTACTTTGAGGAAAAGTACATATCCATTATAACAGTGAGCAACAATGGTTGTTTGGTGGTGCATTTTGTAGGGTTGTTCAGAGGAACAGCTTTGACTTCTTTTGTAAAATTTTTGAGTGAATGCAGTAACATGTAGTCATGAAATGATGTATTAGCTATTACTGACATGTTTGTACTCAGGTAACAGCTAACTTTGGCAAAAAGCTAAGATATTAATTCTGGACCTCACCTCTATGTTCTCCCTGGGATTTTACAAAGTTACCTGCTTCTAGGTGAACCTGCTTTGGCAGGGGAGTCGGACTAGATGATCTCCCGAGGTCCCTTCCAACCCTGACCATTCTGTGACCATCCTGTGATTCTCTGTCCAGAATTACAAGGCACAGAGTGATAGGGAAGGATGGGAACAGGATAAATGTTGACTACTGAAATACTAATCTAATTTGGGACTTAAAACAGATTGCAAAAATGGTGGCAATATATTGCAGTATTAAGGAATACTTAATCTTATTTTAAAAGCAAAGAGCAATTGTGACCTAATAAATGTTATTTAATGGATATATATTTGTTAAGCTTTATTATGTATTCGAGTATATTCTGATCAACAGCCAAAACAACCTTATTTGCATTCATTCTGTTCTGGAAGTGCAAGGTGGTGAAAGAGACTCACACTAAAGAACTCTCTAACTATGGAAAGATAAGTAGAAAATGGGATTTAAAAAAAAAAGATAAAAAACACTATTTGCAAAGAGAAGCAATCCTAATGAAGACTAAGTAGCAAGAATGCATAAAGATGAGTCATAATGTGATTTTCCTCTTGAGGAAAGCAACCCTTTTCTTTCTTTGGTCTACTGGGAAAAGTGAAAAGCAGTGTTAGTTTTGTATCTGCCATTCTCTTTTAGGCAACTCATCTGACCTGCAGAGGAAAGAGATGTTATTATTTAATAGGTCTTGTGTTTCTTTGATGTTACTGTTCAGGTCAACCACACTTTCGCTTGATCACCTCCTTGTGATTGAATTATGGTACTTGAAAAAGGTAAGGGAGACAATGTTAAAAAAAAAAATGGTAATTTTTGTCTCATTAAATGAGAGTACAGCTTATGATTAGCTGACTTATCCAGGGAATGCCTTATGGTCCTCATAGACCTGGTAAGTCAGAGAGAGAAAAGGAAAACATTACAAATACTGTAATTCGAAAAGACAGAAAGCTATGCAGAGTGGTGAAGAAAATCAGAAGGACCTCAGTTATCCTGAAGTGATGGGGTACTCTTAATAAGTGATTCTTACTGATTCTGCCATAAATGCCTATTAATAATTTCATTTTTGCACCTTAAGAGATGGTATTATTGAGAGCACAATTGCTGGAGGCTGCTACTCTAACCATTTACTAAAAATTAGGCACAAAAAAGGAAGCTATGCTATTGCCTTGCTCCACAGAAAACTTGCCATGGAGTATTGACAGTGCGCTATTAACTTACTCTGCCTAGCAAAAGGGGTGAGTTTGTAATTTACCTCTGGCTAGACGTTCCCTGAGTCTCGTTTCTGTCAAGGAAACCAGCAGCAACATCAAACGCATCTTCAAACATTACCTATCAGAGAAAACACTTCAGATGTCCACATATCCAGACACCTAAAAGTTTTACCTAGGGCATAATTTTTCATAATGAAGTCTTTAAAAGCACGATAGTCTTTCTTTCCATTTAAGAGGTACATTTATGGCTAGAGTAAACCAAGAGGGTTTTGTGGAGAAAGAAATAACAAGGAATAACTATTTCATGACTAGGAACACAAGGTTAGTCCATTCCCTTAGGCCTGTGCTTCAACCTCTAGGAATTAGATTTAAGATTACATCTCCCAGAAAATACATAAAACACATGAATTGTATCAGTGCTTTAGGGACTTGACTGTGGGCTGCTGCTTATGGCGGGAGATCTGAGCTGTACCAGCCAGTATCCCCAAATCTGATTCCAGTGTGTGACCTGGCTTACAAAGGAGTTGAGATGCTCCCTGTGACAGACCGATAAGCTCAGTAGTTCACTTGGCCATAATGCAGTTCACACGTTTTTGGTGCCAGGAAGTACTGTACATGCAACATCCCCATGACATTTCCTAAGGAGGTCAGCAATATGAGTTGTGTCCTCTGACTCAAAAAGAACTTGTCAATGCAATTTACTTCTATGCTAAAGGTGAACATCTGTCCGTCCCTTGCAGCTAATAAAATTACACACATGTCTTTGAGCAGCTAACTGCTTAAGTAATCACTGCTCCAGGAACAGTTTACAAAGAGTTGGCTGTTACTTCATCTCTTTTTAACAAATGCCTTGGTCTACTCAGTCACTGACTTCTTGGCCCTGCAGAGGTGCATGGCACAGGCAGTCATTAGCCCTGTACCACTGGAACTGGTCTACGAATACTTCCTCTTTGCTACCAAGTTCTTTGATGAAAAAAACCACCCAACCCAAAACACAGCAGGCCTTGGCAAACTAGGTATTCCTTCTGGATTTAGATCAGCCGCGCTCCTTGGAGAGTTTGCAGAGCACAGTAGCTGTGTAATTCTTGCTCTTGCTCCCTCCCCCTGGAGCAAGTTAGAGCAAATTTAACTGTTACTTAGCCCAGAAACTCTACAGGTCAGTGGAGACTAGCAGGATTACTACCACTGCACTCCTATAGCTTACTGTGTATCTTACGAAGGGAGAATTCGGTGCAGACATTTACTCAAAGACTGCTTATTGTCTCCACGTATGCATTCAAGTGGTCTTGGGAAAGCTTAATTACAACTACTATATGTTTCCAATTAAAAGCTGCACAGCCAATTAGCATCTGAAGGCTTGGAGTTTCAGAGGCAGATGGATGTATGTTACTGAGCACTTACTTCCTCTGGTGTGGAGACTGAGGAACCACTGGCTTCCTCACTGTTACCTCGGCTGTCCCTCACACTACCTTCAGTGCACGCAGGCTCTTGGCAAGCAGCCTTAGGATCCATGAGGAAATCTCTCTGGCTACAGTACTGCAAGATGCTGTCTCTCCTTTCTTCAGAAAGCTCTTGCCAGAGGTGGGAAATAGCCGTGGAGACCTCAGGAAGAGGCACCTCCTCAGTGCAAACAATTCCATGCTCTATCAGCAGGTCCACCGTGTGCTTATAAAAATACAGGTATCTGTAATGAAAGGAAAGGGCGCATCCCTTAAGAGCAGGCTACGAGGCAGCCATCTACTGAAAAGCAGCAGGAGACTGGGAAGCAGCTCTGATTCATAACTACTTCACTGACTCCCCCCTTGAAGACTTTATACAATTACTGAAGGTTGCCCAACACTGTTTGAAGATTTTTAGCAACTCTGTTCTGCCAAGAATTCATCTGCAAAAGGCAGGCTCCAGCCACAGCCTCAGCAGGGCTGCCTCACAACAGAAGCTCCAGGCGCTGCAGGCTGTACTTGTTGCACAGGCAAACCTCATTCTGGCATTTAATAAATTTCAGTTACTTGCCTTTGTATCCTGAGGCTTTTACACTGAAAGTCACTTTTTACATTTTTACTGGCATTGCACTACGCTTCAAAGCCTTGGCTGAGGTCATATCCTGACGTATTAGGTACTATACAGACGCAGATAGAAAGAGACCACCCCAGGCCTGGATGCTCTGACTTAAATAAGCATGGGAGCTCAATTTCCTCCATTTTACATCCGAGGAAACGCACCCCTAAGACTGATTTTTATGCAGTCTGTAGTGAAACTGTTAATGGAACATAAATGTTGTAATTTCAACCCGGTGACTAAATCTCGGAATGGGCCCACTTCTTCTGTTAGCACTGTGTGGCACAGTGAACCAGGGATAAAAATGTCTGCTTTGGAAAGCTGCACTCAAGGTTATTTTACGTTAATTAAATGCTTAGAGCTTCTCAGATGAAAATAATGAGATCAAAGGAATACAAACCAAGAGTTCTATAAACAGCAGTCATTGTTACTAAGTTTGGGCTCAAAATGATTCCTTGGAAGATGTCCCAAATAAGCATGTTTCCTGATTAACTGAACAGTATTGCATGAGAAGGTAACTCAAGAGAGTTCAGTCTTTACTTTTTTTTTTTTTAAAATTTGTTCCAGGAAACTAATATTGAAAATCTTAAGGTAATTTTGCACGCAAGTATAAACATGTTTAAACTCCAGTTTCCATACTCTGGAGTATTTTCCACCATTGCTGGAGACAAAAATATCATGTAAGGTATTGTGCTCGCTAAGGATTCTGGATGTCCAGCTCCAAACAAAGGGTCTGGAGTTTCTCAAACAGAAGAATATGAATCACCGTTAGACTGCTTTGCTAAAGAAATTAAGCTTGAACCATGGCTCAACTATTTCCTTCCCAGCTGGAAGGAGACAACCACATTTTGCACTGGACAGAGTACTGTGTACTCCTACCAATGTACCTCCTGCTGCTGGATGTGGAAAAAAAACCCAGTCGGTTGAAGCTCAAAGCATTTCTGATGCTGCCCAAATAATACAATTAGATGATTGCCAAAAGGCTGTTATTTTCTTTGCTGAAGAGTCTCTATTGTTTTATGCCTGTTATAAAAGATCATTTTTTGAGAAGAATTAGCTATGAACCAACTGCAGTCTGCTGTAAGACTGTAAGGTAAGCGCCAGAGTCCACACGGTACAGGCCCTGGTCTACCTTGTCAGTGAGGAAGGAGAAAGTCAGGTCTTCATGCCTCTGTCGTGCAGTCTTTGATGGAGTAGAGCTTACTTCCCCCAGAAAATCTTGACTGAACACATTTCAAGGTCTTGTGAACGACACCTTACTACAGCCACCTCCGATTCTCAGAGGAGCAAAAGCGGGAATGGCAGCGGGAGGCTGGTGCCATCTGCCGACACAGCTGCAGTCTCATCTTGATGAAAAAATAATCCAAGGGAATTTTATAAAAAGGCCCCAGTTCAAAGCAAAAGAAAAGAAGGAACTGCGGAAGTTTTTGTTTATGGCGGTGACGCTGTGGAAAAGGATGCCAGCTGCAGCTGCGGATTCTCCTGCACTGCAGATTCTTAACTCTGGACTGGTCAGGGTGAAATTGCCTCTGCTTGATGGTACAGGATGGATTAGACAACCATCTGTTTCTCAAATCTTTCAATGAAATGATCATTTATAATTTTGGAAAAGCATCTGTGACCTCCAAGTACCTCCGAGTGCTGTCTGACAGCAAGGGGAAGAATGTGATGAATAAGGTACTCAGCCTTAAGATATCAATACCTTTGAAAAAAACCCAGTAATGTTACCATTACAAGCCCAGACTAAAACATGTGGACGACTGACAGGACGACAGTGGCCTTTGATTTTTAGGCCCTGCATCAGGCACTTAGGAGCTGATCCTAAAGGGGGTTGCAGACTCGCACCCACTAGCTATAAGTGTAACACACATGTAAGTGTTTAGGTTCCCCTCCTTCTCCCTGTGTTGCAGACATTTTGAGGAGTGCTTTCTGGTATCTTCCAGACCACCACTATTCTGCAGCCCACAGGCTGAGGACTACATGATCTCCCTGGTCACATCCAGACTTACCCTGCTCTGATCCCACAAAAAATGTACTCCAGGCTTCCAGGAGTTAAAGGTCTACTTCTGGAAGGGCAATAGTGTTCAACCTCCTCATAACAATGCCATTAGAGGCAGGATGAACATCACTGTGTACCTCCCCAGAACACATACAGCTAGACTCTTGAGAACTTCATCTGGAGCTGCAATTCCTACATCCCTAAAATCTAGCCCCATTGCAGGGATACAACTTGATAGTGGGTACTGATACCACAAACACACAGGGACACGCATAAATCGTTCTGGATGAATAACCTTCTATTCCATCTGAGCTTGCCAGTTAAACCACTACTGTTAGCAGGTATACTGCATCTTACCCTGCAAGCCATATGGAGAGTGGTAAAGCATGGCCACACAGGGACTGGTACTCTTGAAAGAAATTTTTTTCTCTTTCTGGAGGATGGGTGGAAAATCCTCAGGGATTTTCCAAGGCCTGGAGAGCTGGGGGCTACTATGACGCTCAGAGTCCATTCATATGGAAGTTGCAGGTAAGGTACTTGGGAGGTGCTCAGCTTCATCACCAGCAGGGCCAAAGTTGCTGGCATAAGGCTTCTGCAAAGCAGATGCAGGCTCCAGCAGGGCTGCACGGTGTTAATGCAAACAAGTCAAAAAACTGAAGGCAATGTGGGGTGCACCTACCGTTCAAATTCCACCAGATCTGGGGATGAAGTGTCTGAAGACTGGATCAATTCTGGCTTCCCATCCTCTTCCAGTGTTTGTTTTTCACATTCTTGAATCAAATACCAGACAGTAGAGTCATTCTCACTCACAGCTTCTGAGGCTGATGCAGTGCTGGAAAGAACACACAGGAAAAAAAGCCACATGAACAACTTCTTAACTGGATTAATAAGGCCTTTGTCATGGTCACTCCAGAGTCCAAGGCCATCCTTCCCAAGCCAGCTTTCTCCTCCTCCATTTGCTTTGCAGGCAAATGAGAAGTCCTTGGTGGAGATCAGCTACATAGAAGGGAAAGGAAATGCAAGCACTGACTGGAAATGAGACCAACAACATGCTCAGAGTGTTTGTGCACTGTACAGGATTACAGGGGTCCAGGTGAATTCCCTTCATCTTTTCCTCACGATGAAAGGCCTCTGCTTGGAAATTCAGTAATAATAACACAGAGGTTCAGAGATGTTGGGATGGAAACAAGTACAACGTATTATCATCTTTCCTTGACTGGTATAAGCCCTTACCTGTGACTGCTGAAGTGCCTCTTGACATATTCCTCCCTGACTTCCTCCAAACTGGATGGGTTCCCATCCTCCAGACTGAAGGACTCTGTTGTCAGCAGAAAGGTTACTGTCACATCAGTGGCACTTTTGGCTTCCCTCTCACCCTCAGCCCCAATCAAACAGAGTAATTTCAACAACTGGTTCTTCACCAGCGAGAGCTTTTCATTAGGCAAAAGTGATGTGAAAGGAGAAAGTTCTGCCTCTCCTACAATGTAACTAGCATTATTGGGAGTTTACAATCATTGAGGAACTTACAATCAATGCCTTCTTCTTAACATTGGTCTGACCGAACTGATGGTGAAAACAACCAGCAAATCAAAGTCCAGGCAAACACTACTCAATATAGTATTTTGTGATTGCTTTATAATGAGCAAATTGCATGTAAAAACCCCTGACAACCAACTCGTGATTCACAAGCAGCATGAGCTCTATATATATGCAAGTAAATACATGGGGAAGTTTACTTCCAAACTCTCCTCAACCAGCCTCACTGTTTGCAATTTCTTCTATTTTGCTCTGTCAAATTATTCCTTCTACTTATGATTGACTTTTATGGGTTATCCAAGGATGTGGGTTCCGAGGAGATTGCTCATTTTAAGCACTGGGACTCTTAATTGATGCCAGTTATTGGAGGTGCAAGTTGCATGAATAGCAATGTTTTTTTTCTGGCTAAGAGTAAGTTGGACACTTGAAGGGACATAAAAATACATTCAAAGCCTCTACCCCATCAGCTCCCAGTCCTACTTGCCACCACTGGTGGCAGCAGCCAGCATCAGCAAACAGAAGGCACGCTGGCAAGGGCGTGAAGCCTTGCAGCAGGAGCTGCCTCAACTGCCGACAGCACGTGCTAGACTGGCATGAAGCACGGTGTCACAGGCGGTAAAGGAGGAATGCATGAAGACGATCCACCAAGCTGAAAGAAGACAAAACCGCAGCATCTCTCTTACTGTTTCTATTGGAGTAATTTCTTAACTAGTGGTTTCCATTTCCTACACTAGGAAATCCTCAACACCTTCTCTGTCGTCCTCCTTCACCCCACACTAGAGCCTGCTGTTCTGAAGCTTAAGCTCTGGCTGCGTTTGACCCACAATGCTGGGTGCTCGTGACAGCACTGACTCGCGCTGCGGCATGTTGCTGCAGCCGGGAGGAGCACACATGCTCCTGCAGCCTCTCTGTGGGAGCCCAAGCATGCAGCCTCGGGACCCACGCCAGCCCCACGCCAGTTGGGGGTGAATCGGCAGCAGGGTGACAAGGGCACTCTGCCTGAACGGCCTGCTGCCATGGGATAGCAGGAATTACTCATTTCCTTCCTTCACCTAGGCTGGGCAAGGGGTAGGAACGACTGACAGTCAGAGGGGGATTTCTGAGGTGCGGTGCTTAGTGGGTTGATAGACTTTTCCTTGTCCCTTGCTTATTGCTACAGCTACAACCACAGTTGGCTCCAATGCTTTAATGGGCACAGCCGCGTACCTATCTGTCTCTATTTAACAAATAAATTAAAAAGTCCCGGCACTCTGTCCAAGGCAAATACTTGCATACAGTTACCTTTCATCTTCAGCAAAGAACCCAAGGTTTGCTCCAGCTTCTGGATAGATTTCTTAGCCTTACGCAAAACCTGATACTAAACATAAGAAGAAATCAGAACTGATTGCTCTCTGCTCTGACTAGATTAATGTTTTAACATGCTTTGCTTGTTTTCCTCACTTTTCCGTCATTTTGACCTTCAGTTATCTCAATGTCTCTGTGAAAACAACTGTGTTATTTCACCAGCTACCCATACGAAAAGGAGAAAGAACTAATACCAGAGCAAACTTAAATATAGAATATAAGTATTTAGGCATATATTATGCAATACATACACATAACACCCAGTCACACAGACGTTTGCTACTTAACTCTGATCTTCTTTCATCAGCAAATGGTCTTGTTTGGATCGTTCTCTTCTTGCAGCATGTCCAGAAATACCATGCTGTGAAGTCTTGTTGGATGTCTACCAGCTTTAGGTATAAGACTTTGCTAATCATTTCCCATGAGAATTTTGCTAGGAGAAGCCTTTGCCATGTTCTACTCTCAGCTACACTGATGTAAACTGGAATAACTTCAGTGCCGCACACCATTCCTTCACCATTTACAGAATGCATAAATTGGCTGTATGAGAACATACAGCCAATGCATTTAAACATACGCATCTCAAAAATATTTCATGGGATTGGTGAGACTGCCCACTACCACCTTAGACAGGATGTCTGCCTTGCAGAGCTTTCACGCTGGATATTTTAGCCAGTCACTAAGCACTGGGATTACAAGTGAAATTCTGTATTTAGGCTCTTGAAAATATTGAACTTCCTTGGCTCCCAAAAGCCACACAAGGGGTACATGTTACTATGAAAAAGCAATTTTAAGAATTGATAGATGAACATAGTCCCCTTAGACTAGACAAAACAAGTATCTGTTTAGTCTTGGCTTCTGAGATCATGGTGACTGCAGCTTAACTTTCATCTTATTCACAACATGGCAAACTGAACTTTTACCTCGACGTCCATGAGAGGTAAGGGGGTCAGCAGGCACAAGCCCCAGACAGTACTTTGCATGTTCAGAGTCTCAAAGCCCTTTACAAGGGCAATTCCTGTCCTAAACAATCATTACACTCTCCATTTTACAAATTGGAAAACTGAAAGTAACCAATCTAACTAAATGAATCCGTGGCAGAGTTGAGGAGAAAAGGACTCCTGATGTTTATTCCTCTGCCTCGAGCATGGTAATATCCATCTTTTCAGTAGCATTTTGGGTTAATTTCATCTTTAGAAACAATTTTGTTTTGATTAAAGAGTTTCTTAGTTTAGTAGAGACCAATAAACAGTACTAGTGGTTGGTTTTTTCCTGACTTATTTTTCCAGAGTATCTTGAAGACAGAGTGTACCTCATAAGGCTGAATGAATTACTCCCTCCCCTATAACTTCTTCTATCCCTAAGCTCACTGTTCTGATTTCATAGCAAAATGCTGTGGAATCAAGATAACTTCATAATGGGATCCCTTGGTTTGTTTCCAAAACACTACAAAGAAGCCACAAAGCTATAAAGAAGCTGCAAAAACCCCGTAAGAAAAGTGCAGATAAGGCACATGATAAACCCATGACCCAGAGACTACAAAGCGAACAATTTGCTCACGCTGAGCTGGCAGCTTTAAATTAAGAGATCCAGGAAAGCTGCACACAGTGAAATTACACACACACCGGCACCTGTAAAGTTAGAGTGGTCATCCTAATACACCTGGTTAAATTTAAACACAATTTAATACATAATAGCGATGCACAGAGAAATAGTCACTGCTCCGCACCTTTGAGGCTGAGTTGTCCGACTGGGATAAAACAGCTTCCTGCAAGCCGCTGAAGAGCCTTGCCAGCGTGGCCCGGTGGCGTGCCTGTGACAAGCGCCGCTTTGCCACGCGGGGTTCTACCTCTTGCAGGTGTGTCAGGGGACTGGGACTCCCTCTGGCATGTGTCTTCCTACAGTCTCCAGCTGTCTCCATCAAAAGCTGCAATGCAACATTTATTTGTACTGCATAAATATATAAGGGAAGAAAAAGGAATCTTACAGCCTGCGTAGCGGTCAGCCAAAAAAGGAAATTTCAGGGTGACTGACAAGAGCACTCTAGCTCATTTTTCCATAGGAAATCATGGAGCTTGAAACCTTCTCTTTGCCCGAGGGTTGCCATCTGCAAGCACTGACTAAAACCTAACAACTAACATTTATTTGTACTGCATAAATATATAAGGGAAGAAAAAGGAATCTTACAGCCTGCGTAGCGGTCAGCCAAAAAAGGAAATTTCAGGGTGACTGACAAGAGCACTCTAGCTCATTTTTCCATAGGAAATCATGGAGCTTGAAACCTTCTCTTTGCCCGAGGGTTGCCATCTGCAAGCACTGACTAAAACCTAACAACTAACGATAAACTGCATGGCGTGAAACACAGTCGAGACGAGGCTCCCACCTCCTGCACCCTTCCCTGCACTGATTTGATTCTCCATTTCCATGGGATAGGCAGGGCTTGGCTCACAAAGCACTGAGACTCCTCAGCTCCCACCCATGTTACTACAAGACAGACCTCTTCACAGCATTGGAATTTCTCTCCCAATTAACCGTGACATCAG
>NW_009601203.1:0-744 GCF_000690535.1 Cariama cristata | reverse complement strand
ATGTTTAAATTAAGTTATCATTATCTTTCTCCCCCTGCAAATAATCACAGAATCACAGAATCTATTTAAATTAATACCAACCTGTCATATTACTCACATGTTCTGTTCCTCAAGGGAAAAATAAAGCTGGAACCAGGATCCTTTCAAGATAGAACAGGTTTGTACCTAAATAAGCATCAAATAGCACAAATATTTTTTTTCAGAGAAAGTGTTTTGGTATTAACTGCAAGTGGTTGGCCTATTGAAGAACGTTAATGTTTTATTTAAAGCCATTTGAAGACTTTAACATGAGTGATGATTTGGCCTGATAGTATTCTCCACCATTGTCAGTATTAGATGAATAAGAAAAGCCAGCGAAAATAAAAGTTACATCACTTTCATTCTGGAAGTGAGAAGGATACCTGCACTTGAGTTTAAATTCAGACATATGTTTCTCTACTCTGCCAAACTGGTCTGTGAGAGATGAGGTATGTTTGAAAGGTACCAAAAGTTACGCTCTCCAGTGATGTCAGGATTAGTCCCCAGTGGTCATCCCAAAGAAACACAGAAACTGCAGTGCACAAGTCAAGTTTGAGGAGCCCGGTTTGCCCCCGGTGTGATCCGTGCACAACTTAAATGTTTTGAATAGATTCCCCGGACCGTGCAAACACAGAGTTGATTCTGCACACATGGATCATATTCTCCTTGCAGGATTTCCTTGCATACAACAGGCCATCTGTGCTGGGAAGGGAAAGAGACAACAAC
>NW_009601202.1:12464-13958 GCF_000690535.1 Cariama cristata | reverse complement strand
AATGATTCTATGATTCTATGATCTACACATATCAGTATCTATCTAGATTGATATATATCAATATCTAATGCATATATCATGCACAGTCTACATCTAAACCCCATATCCATATTTTTGTAATAAAGCAAAGGTGTAATTTAGATCTGTGTTTAAAAATAGATATTTTTATGAAGATTAAGTTTTTCTTCAATTCTGTGGCTCATGCATGAATTCCTACACAATATTTATCTTTATTCTCAGAGACATAAGCCAACCATTAACTTCATAGTTTTAGAATAAAATTTTTATTTAATTTTTCTCGATGAGCCCCATCAGATTTATATATCTCTTTTGAAATACGTTGTTCTAGTAACTGCACGTGAGACACAGAACACAGGACTTCATGGATAATTATTCTGAATTTCTGTCGTCATTTATATCTTCTTAATACACAGTTCTCATTCCTCACAGATCTTACAAAAACTGTTGTATTGCTATCTCATGCATCAGTATTTTACAGCAAAAATCTAAAGAACTGAAGAAGCAGGTAGAAGTGAAACAAAATACAATAATAACACACACAAAAGAAAGACATACTATGTTGAGATTCATTGGTGCTGCAATGAAATTTTCATTCATATACATAAGACACAACTGAAGCGGCAAGTTAACTAACTTTTTATATGCACAGATAAGCAAAACATAGAATAGTGCAGTATCTATACGGTAATGTCCATCTTTATTTTGCCAAACACTTGGAATTGTCGGATATCTTAATGCACTAGCTTTTTCCAAAATAGTGAAAAAAATTTAGGTTCTCAAAACTGGTGATAGATTCACAGCAAACACTGAAGAGTTGTCTGAAATGACTCTTAAAGAACGTTTCTGTTCGGTGTACACTCAGTGTAGCTCTCAGCAGCTACCTCTGAGCTCCTGAAAGATGGTATAAAGAATCCACTTGAATTCCACCAGATGTTAGTGATTTAATCATTCCTCTTCAAATATTTTGCACATCCTGTAGTGCTGCAGAAAATTACCCGTGTTGCTCTTCCACTAGGAACAAGTATGCAGCATGCTAAGAAAAGTATATGGTTTTCAAAACAACCTAAGTGTGATAAGGTTTTGAATGTTTCTTGTTACTGCAGGCTGCTGGCTAATGTCAGAATCCTGAAAAAGACTGAGTTAATTGCTACTTCCTCTACGGTGTGGGAATGGGTCATTAGAGTCCATCTCAATTTGAAGCAAGGGAAGAAAGGCATATCTCAGAGACATTTAGTCCACACAGATATTGGGTAACTGGAGTCTAAAAGGAGGTGATTTATGGAAAAGATTTAGGTTAGGATTCCTGTTACATGTTCATTTTGGTTTTGAGTACAACTTCACTTACTGAATGCACACAAATTATGCTGTTTCTGAAGATTTGTAATCTTAAGTGGATGCACAAATTGTTGTAACACTCTAGTAGCTGTAGGATCCAGTTTTGTATCCACTGGAATATTAGCCATGGGTAACGAT
>NW_009601202.1:0-12433 GCF_000690535.1 Cariama cristata | reverse complement strand
AGCAGGACTCTATTTTCCTCTGGTGAAAAATACAGATTTGCAAACATAAAAATGTTTTATCTGTTAGAATGTTTGACAAAATAGCTCATGTCAAAAAATGTAAAAGCTGAGGATTTTTTTAATTAAATACTCAAATTAACATTTTGGTTTTACATTTCCTTTATCTTTTTAAGCCTTTATAAAATCTCATGTTTGAAATTAAATACTCGTTTTGCAGCAAATATTTCATACCATCCTAAATAACTCCTTTTTGATTTGCTGGTTGAGTTGAAGGATGAATTAAAATTCACCTTGCACTGGCTGAATTTCTCTTTCTGAATTGCCAGTGAACCAAGAAATCAGTTATTTGTTCAAGTCTATAATTGTGCTATATATAATACTTTTCCTAAAACGTCTTCCACCTACAAAGATCTCCCTGCTGAGTTTGCTTAATTCTAAAAATGAAAATGCTTGTAAAACCCTGAAAGACAAAGCTTTCACCAAGCTGAAGGAAAAAAAAAAAAAAAAATCAAGGCACAAGTGATGTTATTTTGATAGATGGAAAAGATCATCAACTCTAAATTTTTATTCACTCTGGATCCCCAACAAGATGTGCAGCCTCACTGGTAGTTATAGATGCTCTCTGCCTCTATTAGCATGGAAGGAAACAAACACCTAAATTTAGTCCATCACAATTCTTTTTTGCACATGTGGCTGGTGTTCCCATTGTTAAGGTAGATTTATTCTGGTTCACTTACTGAAGGATAGAATATGTACTTTTGTGATGGTTATGGAGAATACATACCAGAGAGATTCATCTTAGTTTAGGACAGGCAATTAGTACAGGACCATCATGATCATTTATTGATATCCAGTTAAAATTTTATTTTATTTATACTTTAATAAATATGTGTGATCTATACTTGTATTTTCTGTAGCTAGTTTTTCAGATATAAGAGCACTCATCAGCATGTGTAACATGGCACAGTTAGTGTAGTGGCCAAATAACTGCTTCATTTTTAAAATGTTATAGTTTTTCTTTCAGTTCTTTCAGTTTTATACATAACATCTGACAATATGCATAAAGCTTCAGTGTGCTCTGAATATTAATATATCAGCCTGAGTGACTTCATTACTTATGCAAAGTAAACCTAATATAAAATATCAAGGCCAAGCATATGCATACTTTTACTACTTGTTTTACCAAGATTATATTATAGAAACCCTTAAAAGAGGTACATTCATTTTATTGATGACTTTTAAAGGGAGGTCTTTGTGCAGTGAGGGTAAACTAAGTATGCTAGAAAAATTGTGTTCTCAAAACCTCTCAGTAAGCTAAAATAAACTTAGTATTTAAATAGCAAGGCTTAGAACCTTATTCTATTTGTCACTAAAAAACAAAATCAGTTTCCGAGTTTTCCAGTCAGATAATGCCAGTGTTCCTAGTCCAGCTGGCTTATGACATAGTAGTCTGCTATGTATATACTGCTTAGTGCAAAACCTGTACTAGACTGCGTGCCAGTGGTACGCAGTTTAATCTGACTCAGGATCACATTTGTCAAATATAAGGATGGAAAAATGGAGGATAGAAGAACACCACTTTAAAGGCAGACTATTTTTAGATAACCCAGAAAATGGCAAGTGCATAACAGCTACTCATAAGATAGGAGCCTTAGCACTGATGCCAGTTCAGATTAGTAAAGCAAAATAAAAGGGAAGGAAGGTGTCAGATTTAAAATATAAGAGGAAAAATATTTTTAAAAAAATTTGTGTAGCTATTCATTAAATGGAGAAAAAGAGACTCACCAAATAATTCCTCACCATCTATTTCCAGAAATATTTTGGTATATCTCACATCAAACCACAGTGATTTCTAGGTATTTTCTATGCCTTTCTAGTAAAATAAAGCAACTGCAAAAAAGCAAAATGAAATGCCAAACACTAACTTAGAGATTGCCTCACAAGTTTCATCTTTTTTTCCTTAGTTATTTAAGATATAGTGTTGGATGAGAGTAGAAAAATTGGGTGGCTTGTCCACTTCATGGAAGCCAAAGGACTTCCAAAGACTATGTTTAAAAAGCCAGCTATTTACTCTTAGCATGGCTGAGAAGCTGCAGAACCTGGACATAGCTTTGCAGTATAGTTTTTGAACTCACCTCCTTGACTATTTTTAACTCAGACTGCTCAGGAAGAGATTCATTTTCTCAGCCCTCCTCTTCCCACCTGTAGATATTTGGAGTGTGTCTGCATGTCCCATGGAGTTATGCATATATGTACAGGAACTATCTGCTGGTAAGGTAATTTACCAGAATCCAGCTCTCCATATAAGATGCTCTTCAAGCGAAATTTAGTAGGGAAGGAGGAAGGAAATTGGGAAGGGGAGGTAAGAACGAAAAAAAATACAGCTTAATGCTAATTCCTCCCACTCACAACTTAGTACTTCTGCTCTGGGTTTTTTGATTCCTTGTTTGCTTATTTTTTGTCAAAGGATGCTTCTAAGTTAAATACCACTGCAAATACCATAACACAGCAGTAACTGTAGTGTTATCTGTGTTCTCTCTGTGCACTGGGCAGCGAATTTTTAATTTCATACATCATTTACAACTTGCTACAGTGATTCTACACAGTCAGTACATCTCCTTATCACAAGGAAAAAGAGACTGGTAGCATTTTACCTCTGATCCCAGATTCCCTAGTTTTAGACTTCTTATTAGCACTTGGGTTGCAATTCAGTGCTGACACTTCAGAAGGACACTGAGTCATTCAAATAAGATATCAAAAGCAGCCTTTAAGTCACGCCCAGTGATTGTCAGGAAAGTGGACATCAGCCAAATTGTGTTATCTTCTGAGAAAGTGAAATATATTTGTCACCAGCTCTGAAAAACATGTGTTCTTTGTCTATAACTGTGTATTTATTATATATATTATATATTTACAAATTAAAAGTACATGGTTTTATTAACATAATGCTAAATCTAGCCAAGTGCCTTTCTAAAACAAGATCTGGTATGTTGTATGTCTGCTAAAATCAGACAATCTTAAATCAATCAACTATTCAGGTATATCTGGATAGATGTATGTGCCACGGAAATAAGTAATATAGAATGATAAACATTAATTATTTCTGTTCACCTGCAAAACTTCTCAGGGAGTACATGCTTGTATATGAGCTCTGCTGTATGTGTTAAATACATTGGCAAACAGTTTTTCACATTTGTTTCATACACTACACAGTGTATTTCTGATCTTTAATCGGTCAGTGAATCTAGCTGGCAGATTTCATTCCTAAGATACACAGCTACTGCAGAACTAGCTTTAGGAGAAATCATGCTAGTGTGGTCTGGGAGGAAATGCAAGAGACTGGGAATAAGATTGTGGGAGTTACTTCAAGACATAACCTTAAGGGACAGTAGAGGAGGGAAGATATATTAAGCTTATGATGCTGGCCTTGCACGTAAAGAGTGTAGAATCCAAGATGTGTTATTTTCTCTGATTCATTAACAAAAGAAGAGATTTTCCAAGGCACTGGGAAGAGTGTGCTACAGCACATCATAAAAAGAGAGCAGGGATAGACAAGTTACAATGGAGGTTTATTGTTTCATTTTTTCTTTCATTTGTTTGTTTATTTCTGTCTTTGACTTTCATTTACTTGAAGCAGAATATTTGCAGAAGGTTAAACTACCAAGAGAAAGGAGGCACAAGTTTTATGAGATCAAATAAGATCTTTAGGTGTTGCTAGTAGTATAACTAAAAATATTTTGTTACTTTTTGATTATTTTATTATTATCATTATTTTATTATTTTGTGGGTTTTTTTGTTTTTTAGTTAGAATTGGCATTGTAGTTATGCTCCAGTAACATTTACCAGCCACATGAGAATATACAAGATTTTAAAGTATTGAAAATCAAATACTAGAGCTTCTGCAGCTCAAGTAGTTGTCTAAAATGAGTGACAGTGCATGAAATAGGATTGCCAAAATATGAATCATCTGTGTTGTCTTGGAATAACAACATCGTGGAGTAGATCTGTGGATAGATGACGTCATGTAAAATGATTCCCAGCAAACCATACAGTGACAACAGCTGATCACCTTACCATCTTTCTTAAAAAAGACTATACTTTGGTTTTACATTTAAGAAAGAAATGAATGCTCTGGAGCAAATTCTAGTGTTTCTACAAGTACTGGCCATAAAAGACAAAACCGTTTACCTTTGCTAAACTTCACAAGGTCCTCCAGCATGCTGAAGCCTCTATGAATAGCAGCACTGCCCTCCAGTTTATTGACCTTTCCCCCTCAGTTTGATGATGTCTATAGACTTGCTTGGATACCAGCACCCAGGTCTTTAATCTCCCTTTATCCATTGAGCTGGTCATCTCATCATGGAAGGCTGTCAGGTTGGTCAGGCATAAATTCCCCTTGGCAAACCCACACTGGCTGTTCTTCAAGTGTGTCTAAATGGCTTTCAGAAAGACTTGCTCATTCATCTTCCCAGGGATCAAGGAATGCTGATCAACCTTTAGTTCCCCCAATCTTCTTGCTTGCCCTGCATAAAGGTGGGTGTGACATTTGCATTTCCCAACTATCAGAAACTTCCCCGATCAACATAATCTTTCAAAGATCGCACAAAGCAGTCTTTCAATGTTATTGGTCGGCAGTCCCAACAGCCTCTGTTCAATGCCCAAATGAGTTAAGCGTTACCTGCTCTATCTTCTTCTGCTGTAGGTACTGCTACATTGTCACAAATTCTATCACCAAGCTCAGGAAATCGGGGAATGAGAATGACAGACCTTGTCACCAAAAATGATGTAAAACAAGCACCAAGTACCTCAGCCTTTTCTTTGTTGTTTGTCACCAAGTTCACTTCTCCATTGATCATTGGCCCCACAATTTCCTCAGCCTTTCAACTCATTGTCCTTCATCTCCGTCACTAATTTCATCATCTGAGCTTTGACTTTCCTAGTTCCATCCATGCATGTTGAATAGTATGCCAAATAGTATGTCTGCACATCTTTGCAATATCTACATGTTTATGACAAAAAATTACTTCTTCTTTGGCAACATCATTTGACCATACTAACAATGTTGAAACACTGAAAAGTGTTGCAAGCAAGCAGAGAAACAGGCAGTTTCGTTCTGTGTATATAATCTGATGATATAAGAGATTACTTCTTGTTTATATGCTCTGGTGTTGACTTACAGTGTGTTAGAACATGTGGTTAGAATATGGTCTTGTAATTTACAATGCTTTCAAACAATGGGAAAACTAGAATTTTCAAGAGAATTGTGATAATACTTGTTTTCATATCCTAGTGTTTCTTTCCAAATCGCTAATCTGAATTAAATGCAATTAAATCTCTATTTCATTTCCACTGAATACTGTATCTTTTAAGTTGTTGCATCATTCTATGACCTTTCATTGAATGAGAAATCCAAGCTATCATAGGTAGATACCATGCAACAACACATATCTTAGGAATGTCAGAGAACACAAAGTACTAACAGGCAGGCTGACATCAGCTAGATCAGCAGCATCACCAACCACCTGGTAATATGTTTGCTTTGTTTCTCAGAAATAGTAGAAAAAGATTTTGTAAGCCGTATGTTGCATTAATTCTGTCTGAGCAAGCTCCTTAAGCTTTATTACTGGTAAAAAGGTGTCCTTGTGATGAAGTAAGTCCCGGTGTGATCGCAACACAGGTCTTGATTCAAGGAGCTGTGGTATGGTTATTGCCTGTTGCAAATACTACTATTTTTACCTCAGCTATCCACCATCAAAAACATGCTCAGAGGATATCTTCAGGGTAGCTGGCAGTGCTGGAGACAGAAGGACTTTGCTTAATGCAGCCAGTGTGTCTCACTTATTAACAGATGAATTGACAAAATGTCCCAAATGTTATCCATCTGCTCCTGTCTTTCCAACCTGTTCTAAAACAAAGAATATACATTCGGTATCAAAACTCACCTCTTCTCTAGGGCTCACCTTTATTGACAGAAAACAAAATAAAACAGAAGAATAAAACTAAAACAAACAAAACAACAAACAGAAAATGCTTTAAATATCAGTTTACTCAAACCCAGCCCAGGATATCACTTCAGGGTGGAGTTTTTTAGCAATTCAGACTTCATCTGAACAATGACAGTAATCTTCTTCCCACACATGCAGCCTCTTTAGTAACTCTTTGTCTACTAAACCACTACTTGTCTTGAAAATCTGAAGAACCTGTGCAAGTATCCTGAGGAAGGAAGGGATCTTGCAAGGTTATCTACCCCACCCTGTGTATCAAAGCAGGACACGTGCAGCATTCCTAGCAGATGTTTGCATCATCTATTCCCAGAGAATTTGGTGGCAACCTTGGTAAGAAAACTTATGATATTTTTTATTATTTCTACCTTTTTTCCTGTTACCTGCTTTGAAACTTGTTTGTTGCAATGTACACCCAAGTCTATTTGTCCAATCAGGAATGTATGTGGAAAATGTGAAACAGATTCTTTATGGAAGGGAGGTTTCCCCACTTTTTTTAATGTATTTACAAACCAGGCATTTTCAGGAAAAAGCAAATATCGTTGGATTCTCTTCTATGACAATAAAGTTTTGAAAGGTACAAAATATTGAACTTAGTATCAGTTAAAGATTCTATTTTTTATTTTCTAAGAAAAAATATTTTTTCTATTCCCTGCATGTGTGTGTGTGTGAGAGAAAGATTGTGTGTGTGTTATTAAGTGCTTTGTAATTGCTTACATTTCTCTTTACTAATATGATGCGTATTGACCTTGTCATGCAGAAGCAGTCAGTCTTATATGAACTACTTAGAGAAAAGTCTGCTAACTTATCTTACTTTCTGATTTGCTTCTGTTTTCTGGGGACACTGCCATTACAAAGCAGATCCGTTGTCAGATTTGTACCGTTTTCTTTTTCTGTGAAATTTCCTATCTAAGTGCACAGCCCATAGTTATTAAAATCAGTATTAAATCTTAATTGCCATAAGTTGGTACTAGATTGGGCTCTACATTTTTGTCTGTAATGTGTGTACAAGTTGATACTAAATAAGTAAACTATACAGACCTTCTTTATTGTTTTTTTGTAATGGCAGAATTGTTGAGCTAAAGAGAAGATCAGCTACAAAGCTAACATGACATTCGGTACCTCAATCTTTCATGTGCTTTCTTGTCTCAGGAAAATATATCAAAGCACAGCTTAATGTAATGCTTTTGTAAGAATGCTATATAGATTTCTTCAGTGACAGTACAGCAAGACATAGCTGCTACTGGACCAAACTTTTCTCTAGATAGATAATGATTCTATAATTTGCAGTTTTCAGGAGCCTTTTAAATCCCATAAAAAGGAAAATTTGTTGAGTAAGGAAGGTTGTGAGCAATTCCCGTGTTAAGCTGCATAGATTGTACATGTCATATGTGGGAAACCAAGAAATCCAGCTGAGAAAGCATAGCCAGGATCTCACCAGGACATCATGTTGAGAGGAAGTCCAACATTCAGCTTAAAAAGAGAGAACCTGGACTGGTATATTTTTTAGTGAACGAGAAAAGTAAAGCAGAAGTAAAAAGTGCTTCACAGAGCACAGGAACACATGAGCATTGTTGAAGTATAAAAAAGAACATTGATCGTGAAAGATGGAAGACCTACTCAGGATGAGGCACACTCATCCTGATATGTGGTGCTGCCTTTGGAGGAGACTGAAAGCAAGGATTCTGGAAGGTCACACACTGAAGCTGACATTAAAGGTCTAGTACCTAGACCTGCCACTGCATCATTTCACTAAGGATAACCACAATGCTGGTAGTGCTTGTTCCATGGTGTGGTATGGCATTTTCTGCTACTACTTCTCTCTGTCTCTGCTTTGATGTCTCTCTGTTGCTCACAGTTTATGGAAAAATATTGACTTGTAGCTGATATTGGACATAGTGTGTGTGTGTGTGTGTTAAGAAAATGAGAGGAAGCAAGACTAACACACTACAAATTTAAAATACTAGATCTAGATGGCTGTTAAAACAGGTGGTGTTTAGGTGGACTCGTTATGGCATTTAATGGTTATTCTGCTGCATTAGAATATATATTGCAGTTAGGCAAAACTAATTGCCCTAACTTGCAGTTCTTGTTCTTGTCATAATGAATGACCTCTAACATCAGTGTCTTGTAAGGTACATTCCAAGTAATTATTTTAAAATTACAGTTTCTCAAATCAATATAGATAAAGAAGTGATCAGAAATAGCATCAAAAAATGATTGAAAAATAAATAAACCACGTTAATACCTCAGCTACTCAAATAATTGTACACTTTAATGCTGAGCTAACTATACACAGAAAATGCAGCATCTGGAAACATATGCCAGTGCTGCTCCTTGGAAATACATAAACTCCTATTCCTTCCTACAAATCCAGGCTATATGTAATTTGCACTCAATGTACAAGAAATGCTGGCATAAGAATAATTGTAACTGTGGACTTATTTCTCCAGCTTTCTGTCCTCTGTTGTTTCCAAAGAATTTCTTTTTCCTTCTAAACTTCTGTCTTTTTTGGGATAAGGGACAAAAAAGCAGTTAATTCGAAAGAGTATGGATTCTTCTTTAGTGGCTAGGTAGTCCCGAGCAACCAACTAGAACTTTAGCCTAGCCACAACCAACATTGATCAATAGATGTCTTGCAGAAATAGTTAACAATTACCTTGATCATAAAAAGAGAGAAGCATTTAAGGAAATTACAAATTTTTGCAGATCGTACTGGATTTCATAATTTTGGTGTATTATTTAAAATATTGAAATAATTTTTATCCTCACACTCTTATTAAATCAAGAACTAACAAAAAACCACTCACTATTCTTTTATTTCTAATGATTCTTTCTCTTACAACAACGATTAAAATAATATTGCATAGAAATGGTTCATTTAGCAAAAACTAGTGTTTGAGGTAATACGCAGCTAAAATGTTTTTATGTGGAAGTATTTTCCTGATACTAAAACAAATTACAAACAGAAGTAATATTTTGCTGTAGGAAAAATAAAATTAAAGGTCTAACTGGGAAAATTATCTGTGCATTGGTGATTCAATTGACAGGCAATAATTCCAGGGAGTCTTCCACTGAAAGAAAACCATGCTGAGCAAATTAATCACATAAAGGCAGAGAATATTTTGAAAACAGCAAATGTAAGATTTCTATATGAAAGTGCTACTTAATACGCAACTGAAGGTCTGATATTTCAGATTTTATAGTCATGACTTTTTTTTTTTTTACTGTATTACAGAATCTAATCATCAAGTAATATAATAGGAAACCTTTTAAATACATCGATTAAGATTTCTGTAATCCTGTGAGCATACACACCCTTCTTAAACGTACTCCTAAAAATGACAGCAGCAATGTGTCAAACTGGTCTGACAAACTTTTGCCTTCACTTCCCACACATTTTTAAGACTGTCATCCCCAGGAGAAATGTAAATTGCAGTTCAATCTTCATAATACTGAGATCTCATGAAAGAGGACACAGTATAGTTTGTTTCTAAGCTTTAGGGCAAATTCCTAGAAGGAAACAAAATCTGTTAAGTCACACTTATTTTGAATGAAAGTTGTTTAGTTTCATTGAGTTTCAATATCTGGTTTGGTTTTTGTTTTTTGTTTGTTTGTTTGTTGTAAAAATAAATAAATAAAAAAATATTGATGATTAGTCCCAAAAGGTGTTTCAGTACCTAAAGGCATGGAAATCATGTCAGCTTTAGCTTTCAGCTAACAAATAGCCAGCTTTTCCATTGGACTGTCGAGGGGGGGTATCTTTACATTTTTGTTCTTTACCGTATTAGTGTGATAATACCACTACTCTCCCATTCTGACTTCTGCACTCCCGACCCTCTAAAAAGTAATATGCAGCACCATCACGCAACAGCCTTTGTCTTGTGTATCATCTCTCCATGCATATCCTGACAATCCGGTCAGGTTAATATCTCACTCTTAAAAATCCTCTATATCACCTGCTTAGAAAGGCCTTTCTTACTACTCTGCAACTAAACCCCTTGTTCAGACAATCCTTTTGCTAGTGAAAGATAGCTCTTCTTGCTTATTTCTTGGGGCCTTAGCCTCAGTGGAAGGCCAGAGGATTTCTATTTAGGAAAGGTTTTTTTGGGAAGCAGAAGCTCTGGTTTTGAATAATCTCAGGCTGATGATGCTCTGCAACTCAGATCTTTTTCAGTCCCTTTCAGGTCCTTCCTCCAAATATGACGTATGCATCTGGGCACTACTTTTAAAAGAAGAAGTGCTGCTTGATTTTTTAGTACCAGCACTGCATAATGTGCAGCCTACTGTCTAATCTCAAAATAGCATAGGAGCTCATACTTCTTAGTGTTCACCATCTCCTGGGATGTGACTGCACTGTATCTCCTCACCTGTTTATCAGAAGTACAAAGAAGCATATTGCAAACAGCTGGCCATGAACAAGCTGAAGTACAGAGCACATTGTTTGAAGCATGGTACCTCATATTATGTGAGACTGCTTGTGGATCTGAGAAACTACATCATCTGTGAGTGAACTGAACTTCCTGATACTGGAAATTTACTTCCTCAGGGTTTTCTGCCAAGCTCTTTTTGCAATCACCCAGCTCTTTACATTGAATATAGAGGTCTAACAACAGCTCTGTGATGTCAGTGAACTTATGAAGTATTTTTTTAGGTTTAGTGATGCCAAATATGGATGATCCTAAGCAGTCACCATGGCTCAAGCTCTTTCAATGCAGCAGAAGAGATCAGAGAAACTTAGCTGAGTGGGAAATGTATGAAGGATATTCACATACTTAAATCTAGTAACAGCATACTATAAGACTCTGAAATATTGTCAGAAAACTTCATAAAAATGAAGTTTGACATGAGATGGATTTCTTTTGTAATAGGCTTATACAATCCATATGTATCTATGAATAGTGAGTAGAAAAATTTCTGCGTGTTCTGTCTGCCTGTCGCATTACACTGTAAAAACTCTTCAGTGACATTCAAAGATGTGATTACTGCATTGCTGTCAAGGTCAGTGAAACCTGAGGTAATGGTTACGTAAGTGATAATCATTTAATATAATGTGGCCTACAGGGTTATGAAGAATGATCATTCAAGGGTATTTCTGAGATCTCACATATTAGAGAAATTTTACTTTATCTCCTCGCAGCTATTTTTTCTGACTAATACTGGTATGTTCTCCTGGTAGTAAATATGCTTCTTAGAGCGCTTAATAATGGTCCTGTTGTGCGTCTGCTCTTACCGTGCTCCACTATCTTTGATCTGTGCTGCTCTTTGCTCCCTGACAAGGGGAAAGAAATAGAGAGAGGAGTTGTTTTTCCTTTAAGGGGTTCAGTATATGCTGCTGCACTGTAATCATGGAGTGAGCAAGCTGCTTAAAATGACCCATCGCTTCCTTGATCTCCTGAGCACTAAGAAGCTCCATTGTGGCAAAAAGAAAGAGTAAAACAAAATCAGTAATGCTAACAGTGAAAACAAAACGAAACTGTGGTGCTTGCACGATCCCAATTTTCTACAGAATCCAAAAACAAAGTAGGCATTTGCTTTGCAGCCTGTTGACTTGAGGAAACCAGAATTTAAGGGGGAGGTGGTTGCATCTTTCCATGTCTCCTAAACTCTTTAGCTTCAAAGAAAGAAAAATAGCTGAATGCCAAGTATGTTTCAAAGGAAAACAAAGGTTTAATTTTTTGTGAGTATCTAAAAAAAAAAAAAAAAGAGTAATTAAAACAAGATATCCACATTTTGCCACATTCTCTCTGAAACTAACCAAAGATCAAAAGTACAGCAGATGTAATCATAGAATCATAGAATCATAGAATCATTTGGGCTAGAAGAGACTTTAGAGATCGTCTAGTCCAACCCCCCTGTGGTGAGCAGGGACATCTCCAATAGATTAGGTTGCTCAGAGTCCCATCCAGTCTGACCTTGGATGCCTCCAGCGATGGGGCTTCCACCACCTCTCTGGGCAACCTGTTCTAGTGTTTCACCACCTTCATTGAAAAAATTTTTTTCCTTCTGTCTAGTTTAAATCTACCCTCTTTTAGTTTAAAACCATTACCCCTTGTCAAGTCACAGAAGACATTGCTAAAAAGTTTGTCCCCATCTCTCATATAGGCCCCCTTCAGGTATTGGAAGGCCAGAATGAGGTCACCTCGAAGCCTCCTCTTCTCCAGGCTGAACAACCCCAACTCTCTCAGCCTGTCTTCATAGGAGAGGTGCTCCAGCCCTCGGATCATTTTCTTTGCCCTCCCCTCTGGACATTCTCCAACAGGTCCATGTCTCTCCTGTGCTGAGGGCGGGCTTGATGCAATTTTCCAGATTGGGTCTCGCCAGAGCAGAGTAGAGGGGCAGAATTACCTCCCTCGACCTGCTAGCCACATTCCTCTTAATGCAGCCCAGGATGTGGTTGATCTTCTGGGCTGCGATTGCACATTGCTGAC
>NW_009601201.1:0-403 GCF_000690535.1 Cariama cristata | reverse complement strand
AACATGGAGGACTGAGCGACACCAGCCCCAGGCCCCTACAGGCAGATGGGGTCCGAGTTCAGGCGCTGACACCTCCCTACAACCAGGTCACCTTGCATTCTTGGCCCGTTACTGCTACACAGGCCTTCCCCCCCAATTCTCCCCTTCCGGTGCAGGAAAGCTTTCTGGCACACCCCTCACAACGGAATTCTTACCCTGAACACCAATTTAATGAGTTATAGATGTCATAGCTCAATGGAACTTTCCATAGTCCTTACCTTTTTTTTTTATTTGCAGATGTTCAAGCTTGCCGTGCTTCACTCCACTAGCCATGTGCAGCCTTCTTCAGCCCAGCCAGGCAGCAGACATTTTTCTATAGCTACTGGCTGGATCTCTAATTTTAGGGTCACTTGCCAAAGCCCAC
>NW_009601200.1:0-214 GCF_000690535.1 Cariama cristata | reverse complement strand
ATTTTTAGCATAAATCTGTTGAAGAAAATATTTGCTGAAGTATTTGTCCAGCTTGGATACATCAACTCAAACCAAAAACAACTAGCCCAAGGTAGTAAGGCAATGTGATGGGAAGTAGATCATCATCACTATCCGCTAAAAAATATGAAAGTCAACAGAGATCTCTGGAAAGGCATTGACTCTATCTTCATGTCCTTAACTGGAGCTTAAGTGC